>NW_018128033.1:496002-496443 GCF_001952655.1 Monopterus albus
TTTTGATCAGATGCTCATGGCTCCTTTACTTTTATGGACAGACGAGAACATGCAAACAAAAAGGAGACAAGTGTGCATGAACAGAAACTGAGACAAACGCAAGACAAAGACAGACGTGCAGACAAACAGAGAAAGAGTTTGCTGGACAAAACACACAGATGGGGTGGGGGGGCCCCCCTTGCTGTCAAAGTTCTTCAGAGGATCCCAGGGTTCAGTCCAGATTTACATATCAACTCCAGAGGAAAGGTTCATTCAGCTGCTGCCACCATCTCATCCAGGGTGAAGCTGGAGTTAAGTGTAGTTGACTGTGCTTCCCATAGCTGAGGGGGTCTCATCAGGTCAGGAGGAGTCTGAGTCTCGGTACCAAACAGTCTGATGCACAGGTCTATAGTCAGCACCCCCCACCCAACCAGGCGCCTCCAAAAGGGCGACGCCACCCAC
>NW_018128033.1:497534-506447 GCF_001952655.1 Monopterus albus
AAACTGTTTTTCTTAAAGAAACTTTCTTACCGAACACTTAAAGCTCTGTTTTCCCACGTACTTCACTGATGTATTTGCCAGCGTCCTGGCGCCAAACAAACTTACTCAAATCAACACCGACTATAGCGACTGACACAGCGAACGCCATTTTCCCGCGGACTCAACAAACTAACTGAACAGCTGCACTCAAAATTTAAAACACTTGTAGCCCCGCCCACTGCGCACGGCCCTTGTTTACGATTGGTCTGCGGAAACCGCCTCGACGAACTTCCTTTCCCGTGACCGATAATCATTTTAACCGTGCAGGTGTGCGGCTTGTTACATCACGCCAAGGGGCGGGGAACCCCGTTTATTGAAGGTTCACGCTGCAGGTGAGGGCGGTGACGTGACGCTGATCTCCATCAGCTGATCATAGTGTTTCCAGAAAACAGGCGATTCTTCAACATTTAGCGACAGGATGTCTCTGCTTTGGAACACAGAGTGAACAGCCTGTACCACTGAGTGAACATGGCCCCAAAGAGCCCAGACACCGAGACACAACCTTAATATCACGTGTGATTTTAATGGGTTTTATCTAATCCAGTCATTTCTTTAGTTTGTACTGGTGTAGTGAGAGAGAAAAAAGGCTTTGTCTGATGAAATGTAATTTGATTTAGCAGCATGTAACCAGCAAGTTCAGGGTGATAGGAGAGCAGGGTGCTGGAAGATGCCAAGACCAGGAACAACCCACACACCCACCCAGGTGGAGGGAAGAAGAAAAAAAACATATAATGGATTTTATACAGTCAGTCAGAGACATTCTGCACTCAGCTTACTTTATATTTTCTATATATATTGAAAAGTAAGATTCAGTATGTGCACACATCACATTTGTAGTTTATTATTTTAAAAGTGCTTTTCAGTCCTGTCCTCTCGTTCCTAATATAAGGCTGCTTTGCACATTTTAACATACTCCAATAATTGAAGCTTCTCAATTAGAGGGAATTAGCTGGGAGAAGAGAAGGCACAGTAAAAATGTGGAACTGGTGCAAAGATGCCATGAATGGAGGAAGAAAGGTAGAAAAATGAAACAATTAACCGACCAAATTGTTTGCTATGCAAATAATTATTCCTCTAAGTTGTGAATAGGAAGGGATGGCGAGGCAGGAAAGTAGGAAAGGACAGAGGGAACTGGGCTGTGTGCATTAATTTAGTTCCAGTTACTTTATTTTATCTGTTTTGCCAACATGGTAGAAATAACACAGTCAGTCAAATCATCTGTGCTCCCACAAACCCCCCCTGTGTGTCTGCACACACAAGATGCATGAATGTCAAAACACAAACTCCCCATGAAGCATCACCTTACTACGACCACTACAGTCACATGGACATAAATATGTCACTGTGGAGCACTGGCTGAAAAGACTGATGCTGTCTCACAGCACTGCTAGATGTCTCTTAACAATAACATGTAACTATAGGCCATAATAATTTGCTTGCACAAACAGCCTATAGGGTTGTTTTTTTTATGGGAGGACAGCCTCCCTCAGGATCTTCTATGGGATCTCAATGAGGCTAAATCTTGAAGTAGTCTTTTGCATATAGTTTGTTCTGCCAGTGCTGCTTTGCATGTTTTAAAATATTATTACTGTTGCTGTGGTGACACTCAGTGTGCTGCTGAGTATTAGTGCCTGCCAAAAAATACCAGACTTATAAAGGGCTTCCTGTTGTTCATGTGGGAGCTTTGTGCATTTGGTTGTGTGTGAGAGAGGCAGAAAAGGCAAGAAGTACATGTGGAGGTGACACTAAGGTTGGATTCAGACAGACGTTCACCCAGCATTAAACAATGCAAAGTTAGGGATTAGGTGAGGGTTTGTTATTTCATGTACCTTTGGAGAAGAGGAGTGAAGTAGTTCGTGAAGGAGTTTTTCCTCAAAAGTTGCTGAAGGGGGTTTGTTGTAGTTCCTACAGTTTAGAAAGGTAAAAGATATCAAGCTCCTCTCTTGTGGAACACGTTCCCAGTTTGGGTTCAGGAGGGAGACTCCCTCTCTACCTTTAAGATTACACTTAAGACTTTCCTTTTTAATAAAGCTTATAGTTAGGGCTGGATCAGGTGACGCTTAGCCTTGCTTAGACTGCTGAGGGCCCTCCCATGATGCTCTGAGTTCCTCTCCTCTCCATGCATCTATATGCCACCATTACACATTACTAACATTGTGTCTCCTATCTCCTGTAGTGTGTCCTCTCTCTCTCCCTGTACCTTTCTGCAGGTTGCCCTGGCTCTGGAGCTCTACGTTTCTGATGAGCAGTCACCGGCCACATCAAGTCACCGTTTAGATTTTATTTGTCAACAACTGCAAAACATGTTGGCATAGTTCTTGTTATTATTTAGATTTTGTCATGTTTTTGTCAACTACTTTATGCATGATGTCATTTAATTGCCCCGTTCCAGCATTGAGATTATAGGGTCAGGAAATTTGCACTGTATCATGACTTTGGACATCACATTTCCAGGTCTTCTACCTTCCTGATTGAATATACTGACTTCAAACACCAACATATTTCCTTTAGACGCTAGAAATGTATTTTAATACCAGTTTCCTATAACAGACTGTGTGTTCGTGGCTGTCTCTCATTGTGTGTGTGCGTGTCTACTGGCTTACATGCGTTCACGCTGGTTTGCTGGAGTTTGGGTGAGCATCCACTTTGTGTGTGTAGACATGTTGATGCCTCTGTTCGGTTGCACACCCATCTCTGTCAACATGTGTGTGTGTGCTTTTATGTTAGGGAAAGTGTGAGAACCGGGCCAAGGAGGAGCAGAGTAAGAGAGAAGCGAGGAAGCTAAGAATAAATGAAAGCAGGAGTGATGAAAAAATAAAGAAAGAGGTGAAGAAATGCTGATGCAGAGAGATCACTAATGGCTCTCTAAGCTACAGTAATTAGAGGGCTAAAACCAAACTTTAGCGTTGCACTCTATACAGCTACAGCCAATTAAAAAGCACTGTAAAGTGCAGCAGATGGTCAGGGATGTGGAGCAGTCCACTGCAGTTATTTGGACCTTTCAATTATTTGAAAATCACTTTTCTGGATTGGATTCTTAGTGTGGTTTCATTTAAGCCATTGTCTTGCTGCTTAAATGTGTTTGTTCAAATGCCATCTCTAGCGGTTAGACAGTTTATCCCAAAATGTCATCATTTTTGTTCCTTCATTATTACAAACAAAATTCTCACACATCATTCATTCTTTCTTGCATGTGCATAAGATCAAGTAATCAGCACCGTAGAAAAAACAAGACAAATCCCACACACTGTGCGTAACACTCTTCACTTGTACTCACAAGTACAAGTGAAGGATGATTTGTTCCATCCCTCTTCCACCACGGCATAGACACATAAAAACACACACCACCAAATCACTTGTTATTTAGCCTTTATTAAATAATAATAATAACATTAAAAAAGAAATTTTCCTGTACAAAGTCTACAAACAACAGTTTGAGTTATCTGGCCAGTGCCGTGGATCTGTCTTAAATGTAGTGTGCAGTTGAGTGTGTGTCTGTCAGTCGTGCATCTGTGTGTGTGGATCCATCAAGACAAGAGAGGTAATACTATCTTCCAGAAAGAAAGAGTTAATGTCAAGCAGGAGAGAAAGAAAAAGAGATTGAGACAGAGAGCGAGCACAGGTGAGGTGTGTGTAGCGCTTCCATGCCTCACAATGGACTCACTGATTAGTGCTTACTGTTTCAAGTGTGCATGTGTGTTTGTCTGATAGAGGGAATCAAAGTAAGATAACATTAGGGAGAGCTAAAGGGTGAGAGAGAGAGAGAGAGAGAGAGAGAGAGAGACGTAATAAGAGAGCTCCAAGGCACTTGGAAAACAGTCCAATAAAAACACAATTAGATGGACAAAAACTCTCCATCACCTCTCTCCATTGTTCCCTCCCTGCATCTCTGCTTCTCCGGCCTTCTTTCACCTCCTGTTAATAATCCCCTTTGTTTCTCTGTTTACTTCATCTCACTAGGCCTCCTGGCTATTTCCATGCCTTTGAACGAAGAGGCATGAGAGAGAAAGACAAAAAGAAAGAATGGGGGCTCCAGGCAAAGACACAAGTGTGACATCGTTGACCCCCCCATAACTTGACCTGGATGTTTCACAGATTGGGAAAACACAAAAAAGACTGTCTAGGATTGACCTTAATTTGCTACAGCTAAGCAGAGTGGGAAAAGAAAACTATAAAGCAGACAGGGAGAGGTCAAGGTCTGGTCATCTGATTTAATTTGTTAAGACTTCTGTCTGGGTCACTGACTGCCCCCCCATACCCGGCATTTGTTTTCTTATATCTTTACTTGTCTTTCCCTCTGCGTTGTGTTTGTGTCTCTCACTCACCACCTGTCTACCTGACAGTCTCTTTTCATGTTTACTGACAGCCTGTGTGTCTGTCAGCGTAGTATCTCATCAGATATGTTTACATGCACAGAATCACCTACAATACTTCAACTGTGTAGATGAACCTTTTCATACACTTTGATCAGCTGTGTTGACAAGTTAATCAAATATTCGTGACCACAGCTTCAACGGTCTACAAGGTAAAAGTAACACCTTTCACTGTGGATAGTTTACTTCAGGTACAGGGTGAAAACATATTAATAAATATAATTCCTGCTTGCTGCTAAGTTTTATGTTGCCATAAATCTGGACTTCAAATGTACAATGTTCAAGGTTACACTTCCAGTCAACGTCAACTTTTTAAATTTGATCTATGACCACAATCTTTCCCAAACCTTTACAAATAGCTTTAGATTATCTAAACATAACAATAAAATTATGGAGCTATTGTTACTTGGAGCTTTAGCTGCTCCAAGTGTATATTACAGAAAAAACATGAAAAAGGTTCCTTTAATTGTAATTATTTAATTACAGGATTCAGACATCATCAAGTAGCTTCAAAGAATAATGAGGCTTTTCCTGCATGTAAACATAACCGTGATCTTTTTTCTCCTTTCTCCATCTCTTTGTGTCTTTTTGTCTTCCTGTGTGTGTGTGTGTGTGTGTGTGTGTGTGTGTTCTTCTGTTCATCAGTGTCTCCAGCAGCACTGCCCCTCCTCCATGGCTATCCTCCGATACAGCGTATACTGTAGTTAGCTTAAGGCTCGATTGTGTGTCCAAGAACGGTACAATTTCTATTCTCCTCTTTTAGTCATTCTTTCTCCTTCCTTTTTTTAGTATTCATCATTTAGGGGGTGACATTAAGAGTGGTGGATAAAAAGCAGGGTGATTCATCACTTTTAATCTGGTTTTCACCCAACCTCTTTTAATACATATTCAGACCTCCCCCGTGCATATACACAGCTCTTTGGCAATCCATAGGTTGCAATAAAACAATCACTGACATTTTGCTTACACAGTGTCTGTCCATCATCTGGGAATCATACAGTCTGAAAAGCAAAAACAGAAATAAAAGGAAAAAAAAAGATATATACTAAAGACAAACTCTAGAATACTGACTCTAAAGCACGACTCCTAAACAGCATGTTAGATTTAGATAAGCCTCTGATGTTCCATCTTCCTTCCTATTTTACCTTTCCTCTACTCTTTGTAAAGTCTGATAATCTGTAATGGAAAATGTGCCAAAATATAAAAGGACTGAAGAAACAATTAAGACCATGGAGTCCAACACAATGCTAAAGGAAGTCCAACAATGGCAAAAGAGCTCTACAGAGCAGCTACAAACTGAAGCTGGCTTTTCTTTACCTTTTTTATCCAAACAGATACAAGTCTAAAACAGAACAAAAACAGTCACCATTACTCTTCTATGCCACTGGTTTCACAAAGCGCAGACCGAGGGCAGACAGTGGAGCGAGCGAGCGGCGTATGGCAGGCTAATGGACTCTTGTAACTCACAGAACTCATATTGAAAACTTTCAGAAACAAACAAAAAAGAAAATGTCCCTTTTCATCCTCTTACTTCTTTGCCTTTAGAAATCTAGATTCATTTGAGTTATGTGGTTTGATATCTTTTTAATCTCCTTTAGGGGACTAGGCATTCACTTGATATGTTGATTTCAGTCAAAAGACAGCAGTCAGCGGTCGGAACGTTTTCATTTCTTCATGCCATCTCTACTGGCCGCATTCAAGTTCAAGCTCATAAGGACAAATTTGACATTGCCCTTCTGCAAAGAACCAGCCATGGATCCCATCACCAATATTCTCACCCTAGACTGTGCTGTCATCTGTGGTCCAAATGTCCATATTGTCATGGGTGCTCTAGTCCATCTCTTTTTCAGTTTCACTGCAGTGGCTGGTGCATTACATTCTATGGTAGCTCTGTCATTCATATTAATTTATTCATTCCTTTATTCATTCACAGGCTTTTAGAATTGAGCAGGCTTTCTCCTGCAGGCAGAGGAGATATGGTACTGTAGGCAGGGGATGACTGGGGTCAGATGTCCTTCCATTTTAGGCCTCATAGCATTTAAGGGAGATCGAGATCATACATCCCCACTGGCACAAAAATAGGTGAGGAGACTGGGGCTAAATGTGACCCCTTTAGACCTCAGAGCAAGGGATTAGCAGGATATTAGGTAGGGGATGCTGGGGATGATAAAAACAGATTCTTTTTTTGTGTCTTCTTTGTCCAATTTTGGTAAGGGATCACAGGGAGTGTCGTTCCCTATCATTCTCCAGAGTTCCCCTCCTCCTTCTCTTCATGCCTCTGAGCAGCACCTCTGCTGGTTCATCTTTACTTTATGCTTGATCCCGTCGTACAGTTCAAAGTTGTAGTTCTCCAGTGTCGTGGAGGAGCGTGAGGAGAGCCCGCTGTAAGAGCACGTGCAGTAGAGGAGCAGTCCCGCGCAAACTGCACCGAGCAGGACGCCCAGAGAGCTCATCACAATGATAGTGAGGAGGATGGGGTCCAGCGTGTACAGCCAGGCATTGTCCTTGTCTTTCTCTGACACCAATGTGACGGAGGGGGGGTCCACATCAGAGGAGGAGGGGGTGGAGAAAGAGGACGGCCACCCAGGAAAGACATACTCTGGAGGGAAAAGAGGAAACTTTAGAAAAACCTTTAGACATGATTTAAGAAACTAACATTAAATACACACCACATACCAAGCGTTGGCCTACTTTCTATAAATCCTATCCCCGCAAACCACACTGATGTCATTTAGATTTGTGGATGTGTTTTATTATTCCAGGCAGCCATTTGGCTCCACTAAAATCTGTATAATTAGAGAGTCGAGACCTCTGAATCTTGCTTTCGTTGTCAGATATATATAGTCCTTTAAATTGAGCTCACAAGTGACAATATCAATATCATGGTAAATTCTACAATGTACAATAGATTTGTTCATTTGCAAAAAGAATGTGGTGTTTGTTCTTTTAAAAGTCTCACTTTAAAGAAATGAATTTAACTGTATCAGAGGCAGCACATTATGGCTGATATATTCAAGAGTGTCTAATTCTGTTAATTGCAACCCCAGTTGTTACTGACTTCTAAAATTTGAAAGCATAATGAAATTAATTAGTGTAAAGGTGCTTTCTGGTGTGTCTGGTGTGTGTTGTGAGTGGAAATGTGTGCATCTACTTAGTATAAGCAACCATGCTAATCCACTTAATGAATATATACACATGAACAGGCCCATTCATAATTAGAGAGTGTTTTATGGAAGAACACACTGAAACACACACGGAGAGAGAGAGCGAGAGAGAGAGAGAGAGAGAGAGAGAGAGGAAAGCAGTAAACATGCTCGTTTAGTGAAGTAATAGCTGAGTATTCTTGTATCTGTCACGAGCCAGTCGGAAACAAGGGCTAGTAACACATGGTTGTGGGCACACACACACCCACACACACACACACACACACACACACACACACATACAGATACAGATACACATGCACCCAGGAAGTAAAACATGATTGTCACAGACAGATGTTTTACTAGGTGCCCAGGAGGAAGCTGTCTTACTCGTTTTGTCTGCCATGGAACATGAAAGAGGAGCAGAGGAAATTCATGCCAGCATGGACAGGTGTACACACAGACACACACTTTTGAATGCTCTCTCATAGGTTGTCACTGTGGTCACAGCCTTTTTTTGGAATCACAAGAAAATTAAGACCCATAGATATGTCTCAGCTTAAAAAGCTATTCCACTATGGTTTGGGGGAGACTTGAGAGGAGGGGAGAGGACAGGAGAGGGGAGGGAGAGGAGATCACCTCCATCGATTGGGGTCTTATGGTTGAAAACATCTTTCCCGAAATCCATTGGCCGGGGGTCTGTTAAAAAGACAGAATAACAGTATTATTGTCAAATATCCAGTCAAGCCGGAGCAGCTCTGGAGTCCACATCCTGTTGCGATAACATTGCTCCATCTCTTATGTTGTCACACAAGCTACATCTGTAGATGGAAATCAAACTACACAAACAGCTCAAAGAGTGAGTGATCGTCTTTAAACTTTCTAAAGAGATCTGGCAAGAGATTTCATATAAACCATTTTGTTCTGAGCCCAGTATATCAAGGGAAAATAACATCCAGGGTGGCTAAACATTTCACCCAGGCTACCTGCATAAAGCCAGCAAGTTTCATTATGTGATAAGCATCAGTGCTGTTTTATTTGCTTAGAAATCGTAGGAGTCGAGAAATAGAGAGACTGAATAGAAGAACAGGGAAGAGAAGGACGGGGGGGAGACTGAACTCTGAAAAAAGGCAGACAAAACAGTTAAATAGAAAAATATCACTTTTATTTCCTTCACATTCCCAACAATATATTTTTCTTTTTTATTTCAAGACCATGAAACTCAGCAAGCCAAAATACCATGTAATATTTCTGAAGTGCAAGGCTTTGAAGGGTTTGGAAGCTCAATTCTGCTTCAGTTCAGTTTTGTTCAACAAAATTATTATTACAATTTAAAGGAAAAAAAGAAAGCAGTGTGA
>NW_018128033.1:506469-516913 GCF_001952655.1 Monopterus albus
TTTACTGCTGGGGCAAAGTAACCAAAACCACATTATGAAGTGACACCGTAATAGATATTGAAAAGATAGCAGGTGAAAAACTAATTTAGTAGATATGAAAAAAAGATACACAGCCTAATTTCCTCAGTTAGATAATGTCATTGTCTAAGAGACTATTTTAACATGTGGCATCTCCATATTATACTGTACCTCCTGTAACAGTCGTTACAAAGTTCCAATACAATACGTTAATATTTTTAGCTGACACCTGTTGTCTGTGAAACAAAAACATTTGCCATGGATTAAATATGAGGTCATTTTCTTGAAATCAAAGAATCAAAGACTGAGTTTTTGTTTGTTTGACATTGGCCCAAAATTGATCTCCAAAATTAGTTAGAGAATAAACAAAAGAAATGGACTCAATTCAATTTCAATTCAAATATTACAGCAACCAACAAATCCTATACTAATTGGAGGGTTTTTAATCTCAAGTGTGTTTTGGCTGTTGAGGCCTTCTCTAAATTGAAATGAATAATTTGATCATGGTATCACTATTGGCTTTGTATGCACTTCTGTAGTTCAGTATTTACTTGAAGTACAAGCTGGTGAAATCCAGAGTAGGTTAAAAGGCAGTCATACAGTCAAGGTATTTTTTCACATAGGCAGAGAAAGTGCACAACAGTGACGTGTCTGAAACCAGGGATGAACAACTACTTTAAGAAGGTAACCACTTCAAGGCTGGTTTGATTCAGTTTGAAGGAGTCTAAACTAGTCACAGGTTGAATAAAACTGAATTCAGCTCATCCACTGCTGAAGCCATGTTTCTTTCCTGCTTTGAACAGATTTACATTAAGAAAAACCTTTCTGATAAAAAAAACTATTATTAAAACAACTAAATAAACAATAGCAACATCACTGATTCATTTAACAAAAATCATGTCATCAGGATAGATTTTCCAAAAACTCAGTATAGCTGCACTTTACACCTTAGATCTGAGATTTCACTTCACTAAAATGAGGATGAGAACAAACTAGCGATATACAAGTGAAAAGTAAAAGTGTCAGACACACGTAGAGATATGAAAGCTGGGAAACCTCCAGAGTGGCCCAGTAGACTAGGTCTATGATCTCAAATAATGTTGTTAGTAGCTTTAAGAATTGTACTAAACAAATAAATGTTGTCACGTTGGTCAGTGGAAAAGAGATGCAGGTATTCTGAGGTAACTGTGCAGAACAGGGGGTTAGCCCTGAAGCTAAAACAAAACCTGTACATTTATAAATGTTTATTCCAGAAGCCACACTGTAAATTACAATATTTTATGGAGGTCCTACTGACATGTGCTCTTTGAGTAAGACTACAATTTGTACAGTACATGCACATGAAGGCATCTAATCAGTCTTCTGTCCTGTTTCCTGACTGTGTAAATGTACAGTCTCACAACAGATGCTCGACACTCTAAATTCTCTTTTCTCAACATCAGCTGAAATCACCGCAAGCCTTGACAAAACCTTCAAGAAGTAACTAGCAAAAGAAGTAGAAACAAAAAAGAGAGATGCTCGGACACCCTGGACGCCTGTTTAACACTTTCTAATGATCCTGGCTTAACGCCTCAGGCTAGGATCCTGAGAATCATCATCACAGAAAGGAGACTAAAACTCCCTGTAGTCCCATTTTATCTCTACTCTCCAATTAGTAAAGAGAGGAATAAAAAGGGGGCTTTTTATTCAGGCAAAGACGTGGATGGCTCTTTGGCACCAAACGCTGCTCCAGTGGGGGCCAGAGGACCAGTTGGACTGCTTTCACTTGTAATATTTCTCTAGGAAATAGAGGAAGAAAGAAAAAAATAGAGATGGCCTGGGCTAGAAATGCTTACTGCAGGGCTTTATGAATGCCATCAGCTCCATTAACTAATTAGAAATATTAAAGGGCCTCAAAGTAGTCTGTGATAGAGTAGGGACAGAGAAGTGCGGGGAGGTTGATTTAAAAGTGGTGCATGAAAAGATGCCAGCATATTTTCCAAATCTTGCAAAAGTTTGATAGAGAGAGAAAGAGGGAGAGAGACTGAGAGGGAAAAGTGCACGGGCAGCACAACAACTACAGCCATATATCATTCCTCTATGTGAATTTTGGGCCTACATTGATTGGGTTACTGCACAGGGCTGCTAGAATGAGTCATATAATGTGTAAATCATTCGCAAGTCGATTGAAATGGAAAGGAGAGGGGCTAAGGAGGTGGAAAATGGATATGCAAGCACAAAATGAGTAAAAGAAAAAAGCACAAAAGATCATTTTATAATGAAAGAAGTTAAATGCATTACGCAATGATTTAAACTACTAAATTTGATAGCTTATTGGAAACCTGGGTTTTTAACTAAGGTTTGCATTTGTTAGCTAGTTGCGTACGAGCGTATGTGTGCAGTGCATATAATGCACATCTCCATCACACAGTCTATTCTACCAAAAGGCTTCTTTCATCTGTTGTGTTTGAAACAACCTGCCCTCCTCCTTTAGTTGTCTTCCTCCTTCAATCCAAACCCCAACCTGCCCTTCTTCATGCCTTCCTCTTGGAGTAAATAAAAAACTATCTTTAGAAAGAAAAGAGAGGAGTTTTCTTTATTTTTTTTTTATTTTAAACTGCTTTCATCTCCGTCCAGCTTTGGGCACATTCTTTGGACAGAAAGGAGGCTCACTTAATGGGCCCTTCTCCTCTGAGAGATTTTGTTCTCCTTCATTTCTGCCTTTCGTTTTCACTCCTGTGTTTTTTACTGGGAGGATTTACAATGATGGGAAGGAGCAGAATAGGAACAAGAAGGTTTTCATATAAAAAAACAGGCTGAGAGACTTGGGCAAAATGATGTATGGGGGTAACACACAACACAAGATGGTGAGATGAGAAGAAGTCCACAAAATAAATACGACTGTAGGATGTCCAGCTTCAGTGATGTCACAATCCAAGACCAAGCAAATTTCTTTCTTTCTTTCTTTTTTGTACATCATTCAAATAGAAAGAACACAATGATTTGCTTCCATCTTGTGTCCCTATCTTAATTAAACTGCATGTTTATATTGAAGGACACATGCTGTTGCACAATGGCTTCAACTGGAGGTTCTGACATTAGATCAAAGTCAAGAAAAGCTGCTAAAACCATCTCAGTGAACACAATCAACATGACAGTTGCCTTTTTACAATAGTTAATACATATAAACTATTACACATCAAAATCAGATGTAGGCCTACTGTAACGTATGACGGTAAAGAAAATACTGGTACTGTATTTAATTCACTGCCAGTACCTCACTCCACATACTGTAGCTTTTTTAAGACTCACAGTAAATGTAAGAAATCAACCTTCAATAAATGAATAGTAATAAGAAAAGTGCAAATATTACCCTTAACAACTTATCAGCAGTGCATCATGAAATGCTCAACACAAACGAAAACACAGTGATGGATGCCAACATACACTGTAAACAGCTAAACATGTGATAGTGCTGCACTGGAGTCAGTCTTACTTTACACAGCATGATGAATGAAATGACCAAAAATCAGTGACTTTCTAAAACTATGTAAATACAGTAAGATCCTCTTTGTCACAACAAGTTTGGTCTCACTACCAGGCCAGTATGCTGCAAATTCTCAACGTGTAATCCATGATATCAAGACTATGTCCACAAAATAAAGATTTTAAGATTCTTTGTTCTTGCACAGGAAGGACCTGCATCTTCAAATGCTCAAGTTAACAGACACAAGTGTTGGATTTTCCATGAGATCCAGGTGACAAGCTGTAAAGAGTCCATATTCTTATGTGACACTGAGGCACTACTACATTCTGGAGATGAGGAAGTAATAGTTTATCTAAAGGCATATCCTGGATGTAATGAATAAAAGTCTTGAGGTGTCTGTTTCTAGGTGTGAAGGATTTGATGTAAGCCGTCTCATTCTACTTTCCCCGTATGTAAACACAGATTCCTCGTCCACAGAGCAAAGAAGTTAACACACGGAGGATGTGTAGCTGTCTATCAGTCACAGCTGGACAGGCAGCACTAATTCTTCCTTTACCTTTCCCTTTTGTGTTGTTAAACTTTCTCTGTCGCTGTCAATCTCTCGAAGGCTAGTGGACAAATAAACTGCAGCAACATTCAGACCCAAAGAAAGAACTTTCTCTTTTTATGCAGCACACAAACACAATGTCTACCTGGGTGTAAACCCCTTCACTGACAGACAGGGTATCTATAGGCAGGCAGGGTTCACACAGCTCTGACATATCGTGCTCTGGCATTAAAGAGAAGAAAATTATGCTGTTAGAACACTGACATTGTACATATATGTTGTTTGCGGTCTATTAATCAATCTGTTGGTGATTTTGTTGTTATCCTGTTCATAATCAATCTTATTTTCAGGCAGCAGTGCAGCCGTAAGAGCCAGCGCACTCTTAAGGGCATCAAAAAGTCTATAATGTTCAGCCCACAGAGTCAGTTCTTCAGTTTGCTCTCTCCACTAAGGGATAGTCATCATTCTACCAGTTTCAGCCAACCAGGAAGTTCATCAAAAGTGCATCCTCATCTTCAGTCAGTCAGATAAGTCATTGGCAAGAAGAGTTGTAGTGTCTCCTCGGTGTAGATTCTCATCAGAGAAGAGTAGCAGTTATTCTTACCATTCATTTCAGGGAGTTTTCACACCCCTTGATCACATTATTTGAACACAGCATTCTAATAAATTTGTATCATTCACGAGTCCAGTAGGTTTAACACTCAGAATCACAGTGATTGTCTTTCTCCAGCCTTATGGTGAGCATGGGATCAAGACTTGTCCCGGTACCTGAGTACACGTGGTTCTGGTTGGGGCCATGGACTAGAGTATAACTGAGGTTTTGGTTGTGGTAGCAGTTTTGGGGACCTTGTTGATTTGGATGTTGGCTGTTGTGGTACATCACTGAATGATGGTGTTGGCTACCGCTGGTCTTCTTGGTTGCCCAGTGGTACCTACGGCAGGACAGTATCACCACCACGGTTATAGTGGCCAGCAGCAAAAGGGCACCACCTCCTGCCAACATATAGTACCAGTAGGCAGGGACAGACTGCGCCACCACTGTGTCTACTGTGGGTTTCGTCCCAGACATGGCACCCCCTAGAGGGCAGGAGGACACATTACTGGTTGGAAGACATGCAGACCGCACTGAAGAGTCACAGTAAAAGCTGTTGTCCTACTGACCATTGGCTAAATCCCTCTCCCAGACAGCAACAGTCAAAGCACAACTTACAGTAGCAACCATTATGGTTGCTACTGTAAGTTGTGCTTTGACAGTGTGTCTGTCAAGCTTAGGATTTCTTGACATGCTAGTGTGTATGTGTGGCTGTAAGACTAAAAGCCTGCTAAGCATTTTAAGTGTTGAAGGTGTAGCCTAATTCTTAAATTTCCAAAAGCAAAATATAAAAATAAATATACGAGGAGTTCCTTATACAGTGTTTTTATCTGTTATAGCTGAGTTAAACTGCAAACGACAGCATATTTAGCTAGCTTAGGACCCAGACAGGCACTATGCAATATTACCACCATTTTTTGTAGTTGTTGTTAGAGCACAGCACGGTCTTTATGACGCATAAAAGGAAATAAAGAAAGGGCACAAAACTAATTCAATATAAAAGGCATATAAAAGACAGATGAGAACAAAACATTAATTTTCTTTAGCATAAAGAATAACATCTTGTTGCGTGCTAGGAAAAATATATTAACCCTATGCTGTTTCAGAGGATCAGAGAGGGGATACAATGTTCCCAGTGGCACTAAAAGTTCTCTCTGATGGTGTGCTCATTGCACAAATACTCATGTATTTGTGGGCAATTTTAGAGAGCAGAGGAATCCTGGTTGTGATGCCACCAGACAGACCATTTGAGTCTAGGGGTTCCTCGTGTAGGTAGCACACACACGTTTGGCTTATTGGTTGAGTTCTCTTAGGTAAAGATGCAGAGGTAATCTGAGACCTCATCGGGTCTCCTAGGGTCTTTCTTTTTTTGATGCATGTGGCACTGCTTGTGCAAAGGACTTCTTGCATAGCGGTCATTGCGGTTGCTTCCCATCTCTTGCAGTTGGCTTGTCAGTAGCACTGTATTGTAATATCGCAGTTATCGCGACAGCCCTATAATGACTACCGGCTAGAAATGAAAAGCCTTTTCTAGCTTTGTCTGAAATGAAGTATACTGAGTGATAAGTTACTGTCAACTGCTTACATGCCATGTGAGAATGGAAAGCTTGACAGTCCGATCAACAGTAACCAGTGGGGATGGAACAAAGCGAATGGTCAGTTGCTAAGCTGATATTATTGTGCCTTCCTGGTATTCAACTACACAAAATATGTAACAACAACAGCAGCTTCCACATTTAGCTCACTTTCACTGTTTAAATAAGAAACTATGCTGATAGACATATATTTGATTATGAGGATTTTACTCAGAGTATTTTTGATTGATGCAAACCTCACAAGCATTAGCTGCACATTGACACGCAAAGGCTCATGCCATGCGTTCACATTCAGTCAGAGAATGCAAAGCCTTGATTATGCAGTGACTAGCTGACATGAAGAAAGGATGGAGAGTGTTAAGTGGCTGCATTTGGTAGGACGCAGGTGCATTTATTAGGGCAACATCACTGAAGGGAGTCAAGTGGAGAGAGAAAGAGATGAAGAGGGAACGAGGGGAATCAGAGAAATTATAGGGGTAGAAAAAGACTAAGAGAGATGGTATTACTGGAGGGAAGAATAGAGCGAAATAGAGAAGGGTGGTAAAAAGTGTGTGTGTGTGTGTGTGTGTGTGTGTGAGTGAAAGGAGAGAGCTAATCCTGCCATGATATCTTTAATCCAGCATTAAAGGGTTTGTCTGAAACTTCAATACTCTGTCAACTCACTGAAAAAGAAACCCAATGGTAGAGAGGTCGTGGAAGAAAGAGAGACAGAAAAAAGAAAGGAAGAGTAACGAAGATGAGCAAGCAAGAAAGAAACTGAAAATAGAGCCAAGGCAAGAATTAGATGGAGATGAGAGAGAGGAGAGAAATAATGAAAGGGCAGAGGAAGGAGAGGTGCAGACAGAGATACAGGACCTCAAGGAAACCACTGAGTTTAATTTGTCTTTTTTAAGTTCAGACACACTCTTAAAGGCTTTAAAACGGCCTTTGATTGTAAAGCGCTGCTTTAAGTAACCTCCACAGAGACCCTGTTCACCAGTGGGTTAAAACACTGACCATTTCCATGGCTGCAAAAATGTACTATTACTTAGCTTCCTTTCCCCTCTCTGTAGTCACACTGAAGCCACTGCTTGGTGGGTGTGTGTGTGTAAGATCGGTACGTTTGCTGCCAGACTGTTCTTGTTGGAAGCCAAATACTTCCTTGGTTGCCATGGATACAAAAACCCAACAGTGTGGCACACTGGTTCATGTCACGCAACAGTGAAACTGCCCTTGTACTGTTAACTGGTGATCACATTATCAGGCTGTAATTAAGGAGGAATACTTCAAACATTATCTCCAGTTCCTCTAATGTTTCTCTGAAAGTAAATTTTGGGGTTGCTTGCTTTTATTTTATTTAATATTTTCTTTACTGGGTTTTTGTGCTTTGGTCACTTGTGTCATTTTAAAGTAGATAGTTATGAGTAGGACACAATTAAAATTCAAAATGCAAAGAGATTTGCTGATTCATCAAAATAAAATGCTGCTCCGTAATTAGTTACTATGGGCATCTTCAGTCTGCCAGGTCCAGGCCAGCCACTATTCCTCCTCACACCTCCTTACTACATGTCAATTTAGAACTCATTTAATTTATCTGTAAAATTTAAAAAAAAAAAAAAAAGAAATAAAAATCTGCTCTTCACAACCAGTGCTAGCTCCTCATCCTCCCGTGCAGGCTCACTCCTTAAATAAACCACAACTGAGGCATTTCTAATGAACAGTATGCACAAGTCTTGATTAAGGTTCAACTACATGCACTTTTCAACAGGTGCTCTGATGGAGCATCCTTCCTTCTGCGGTCAGTGTCATGAAAACACTGTATGTTAGAACTGACACTGCTGTCATGATGGGGGTCAGATGATACCGGTTTAGGATCCAACAGTAAAAACAAATCAACAAGCATTAGGTCAAATACTTAATATAGAACAGGGTATGCATCAGGAGACTTTTTTGAGTTTGGTTCTTGGGAATAATATTTTTATTACTGAGAAGTGTTTTATTTATTTATTTATTTTTCTTACTCTACTGAATTGTGGTGAACAAAACTAAGGGCTGTGCAAGTATCTGACAAAAACAGAAGATTCTTAATTTTTTTTCATACACTAGGAGCACATGCACACCCCCCACCCCACACACACACGCACCCAGTCGCACTAAGACATTATTAGTAATGTAATTTGAAATAAAGTGTAATATCCATAATCATACAGCACTTCAAATTCCTTCACTTCAGAAAATTGATTTCCTACAGTAGCTAATACCTAAAGTTGTGGTGTGCTCCAGTTTCAACCTCAACCACAATCAATCTCACATAAAGAAAAACAAATAACAAAGACACAAAATGCAAATCCTAAACATTTTGATATACTACTCAGAGTTGTGAACTGTATATATTTTTAACAACACATCCCATGTCTCAGTGAGGTCCAGTGTCCTTAAAAATTAGCACTATTTGTATTTTATGAGACAAAACAAAAGCAGCCACAGTTTCAGGTCCCAACCCAGACTCTGAAAACAAGAGATCAGCAGCATAATCTGTCTAAGCCCTTTGTAAAATCTGTTTCCAAAGCAGTCCATCTGAAGATGAAGGAGACAAAACAAAGAGAGAGGAAAGCTGGATGATGATGATCAGCTTCTGCATTTCACTCAGGTCAGACCAAAAATGTTTTGGGCACAGTAACAGAGCAAGGAATGGAGGTTAAAAAAAAAAAAAGAGGAGGGGAAAAATGAACAAAATGGAAAACTAAGCAAAGGAGCAGAATGGAGAAGATTAGATGAAAGTAGAGAAGCTGAGAGGAGGGAGAAAATGTAACGAGAGAGAGGAAAAGAAAACTTGTGTGGAGTTGAATACAGAGAAGATGGAGGAATGGATGAGGAGTGTGCTGCTGTCTATCATAAAGGAAAACAGCAGTGAGAGTTGGACTGAGGAGTAAAACCTAAAACTACAATATGTAACTTAGGAATCAGTGGCATGAAACTCCTAATCAACCCACTCTGCTCCGCCCAGCACTCCTTCTCCTTGCTCGACTATGTTCTACTACCATCTGCTATGCTCCGACATGCTCTGCATGGCTCTTCATTTACTTGTCGCTATGAAATTACAGCAAACGACAATGCAACAAAACTTGGTGATCAAGCTGAATTAATTGAAAATCTCTGATTGGTTAGAGAGGTCAGTCCCGCTCATAACCTTTTAGAATCTAGTATCTCTGCACTGCTGCCGGGGCTATTCAATGAGTCTTGGTCACAGGAGTCTTTGCCAGCACCTCTCCACATTTGGAGCAGATTTCTATGACAAAAATATTTTTTAAAAAGTTGCATACTGTAGCTTTAAGGAGAGGGGAGCAACTCCTGCTTAGTTCTTTAAATTCCTGGAAAAGCAGAGAAACAGAGCAGATGGAGACTGTTTCACTTTGAGTTTGAGCGGTACACCCCAGACCTCATGGTTTTAACCTAATGTTACAGTACAAATTGTTTAGGAGCCGTGGAAAACGAACAGTGTTTCAAGTATTTGCCATGGGCCCCTGAATGCCACGTGCATTCCAGGTGCATTTATACATGTACACACTCATACGCTGGGGGTGAAGTGTATACTGTACCAGTGACATATTAGACACAACAATGCGCTCACCATTAAAAACTGTAACCATATCAGTCTATGTGATGTACAAATATATGCTGATGAATCTCAATGTGCAAATGCACACTGTTGCTATTGTAGTAACGAATCCCATGTTACTGCCGTATACTACTGTTTCTGTAGTGAAAAACATAACTTTCTCACTGAGAAACATACAAGACCAAACTACATAACCAACAGGATCAGCCCAGCATGCAGGGAGTCATGCTGGAACAATACAGAGGATCCATTCCATCACCATAGGTTTCATCCATGTATCGAAATCTACCAATAACATATGTACTGTAACACTGTCAGATTCAGAAATGCATACTTACATACCACATGTAAGAACTTTGGACAAGATGTAATAACTCAGTGGTTATTCCTGTGTGTGTTGTCTAGCACTGTATGGTAACATATTGTTGTGCACTAACAAGGTTACTCAGGGCCGGTGCAGTGCTGACAGGAGCAACAAGCAGGAAGCACAAATAGAAAAGGAAGTGGAACTTACTTGTTATGCCAGGAGTTAAGGCAGGGAAAGGCTCTGGAAGAGAGAGAGAGAGAAAAGGAAACGGTATTGATGATTGTTGGTAACTGAGATGTAGGATAAAGTGATGAACAGCAG
>NW_018128033.1:516972-526782 GCF_001952655.1 Monopterus albus
TAAATCTCATTTGGTGCTAAACATTTAGATGACTCACACTCAGTATGTGAATAACTTGTTTCTCTCTAGGATACATTTTTATTACTAAATGTATTCATTCAGTTGTATAGTAGCCCTCTACAATAAAAAATACAATGCATCAGCTTTAAGATTTACTCAATTTCAGTATACTGTGGCATAGTAGTGTACAACTATGTCTCTAATGGCTGTTAATGCAAATGCACTTTAATGCAGCTGAATTGGAAACTTGTAGCACACTGCACCTTTTCTAAGGCGTTTTTTCACTCCCTTTTTTAGAAAACCTATAAAGAGTTGTTGAATTATAAGATGGCATAGGAGTCGAAAGGCTAATAAATGTCCCTGGATGACAGTAAGTTTTACAAAATGGAGAGAAGATAAAAAGGGGAAGACAAAAGAGTGGGCTGGCAGGTTATGTAGAGAGGAAATGCGTCCTCCCTGAACGTGTCTCTCGCTCTCTGTTATTTCTCACTTTCTCCTTTGTCATTCGGTCCTTCTCTTTCCTGTGATTGCTCTACATTTTATTGGCTTTCTATTCTCATTGTTTTTCTCTCTTTTTTTAAGGTGAGACATGATAAAGGGCATGAATGGAAATGGAGTGAAAAGGGAGTGAGTGACAGGGTGAAGAGAGGAAAAATGAAGGAATAGGAAGGAAGGGTGGAAGAAAGTTAAAGGGTCATGGAACAGGGACTAAAAATGTACTGCTGTTTATTATTTGCTGGAGGTTGTGACATCTGTTATGAAAGCAAAATGGGGAAAGAAGATGGAAGTCGCAGCAGTGCAGGAAGATACGGGCTGAGCGAGGGTATGATGGAATAACAAGAACAAACTATAAAGAGACAATGGTGCTGGGAGAAGTGAAAGAAGTAAGAGCAGAATGTGTCATCCCAGCAAAACTCCTCACAGCCAGTGAGTAAATTAGTCCTGTTTTGACCTGTGATTGCAGCCTCTGGATGATAAATGTAATATTTAGCATGGCTATATGCGATAGCAAGAAGCACCAATTGCACAATTTGGAGAAGAAAAAGTGGCAACTGAGATACAGTATATCATATTGGACACAAAAAAAGAAAATATACCAGTTTACTATTGTGTGTATCTTTATCTGTCATGGTAAGGAATGTAAAACAGCTGCGGTGGGTTTTAACATGTCATTATATATTAGTGTGTGCTTCTGTATGTGAGTATGTGCTCACATCAGGTTAACTCTCACTGTCCTGCTGTGCTGCATGAACCAATGCTCAACTCTATACTTCATCTAGTCGGTACATATACATCTAGTACGTACCTACATGCAAGTCTGCATCTTTCTATTAATAACAAAATGACCTTAATGGTTAAAAGCTAATCGTTACTAATAGTTGTGTTGCTGGTCAGATACAGGTCAGAGACAGACAGTGTCTCTCAAGCATTCTGCAGAACAATTAGGCTACTTGTTGCTTTCTCCAGTAATCATGCACAAACACAAACTTGTTTATGCTTGATGGCCCATCAGGACTAAGTGGATGGTGATGCTAAGCAAAAGAAAGTGAGACAGAGGGAGAGTGAGAAAAATGCAAAGAATAATGAAATGGTAGAGTGGGTTGGTATAGGAGAAGGAGCTGGAGAAGGAAGAGATATAATGAAAGGTAGATTAAAATCCATACCCAAAGGCCATTTGTGGCCTACTTTCTTCATATACGTATATATTTTACAGTGTGTGTTTTAATGAGAAACATCATTTTTTCTCTCTCTCTCACATGGTTTTTGGTGGAAACATAAATATTCTGGTGTAAAGGTGTGAAATAATCAGATAGGCAGAGACTGGCAGACTGACATATTAATGCACGGGCCGACAGGTAAACACACGGATTATAGGACTTACGTGTACAGTGCTCTAACTCGATGCTGTTGCTCATATGGATGTTATCAATTTTGATGTGGCCTCTAGTTGGGTGGTCAAAGAAGCCTTCAAACACCACCTACATGAGAAAAGAAGAGAGAGGAGAGTGTGTTAGCGTCTGTCTTTAAAACACACAGTGGTTAAAATCTGAGGTGCAGCCACAAAAAAAGAACAATAATATTTAAAAAAGAGTGTTCACCTATCATTTCAGGATTATATATATATATTTGCATTAGTTTTAACTTCATACTCCACATATTTCACTGCTTATGTGCACCAAAGTTATACAAGTAGTACCATATATGCAGCAATGCTTACCTGATACTCTTTGGGGCTTTGAGGTATGATGGTACGGCCCTCCCTCCACTGGGGACCCTGGTCTCCTTTAAGCACCCACAGCAGTGTCTCCTCCTGGTCACTATCCCTCAGCAGGACCCTCAGGCTGCCCTGTGCCTCCCCCTGGAGCTGGTAGTAGAAAAGGAGGCAAAGAGGGCCTCGCTCTGGCGCCACCTCGGGGCTCAGCAGCCGGGCTCGCTTGCGTTGGGTGTGGGAGCCTGCATCCAGGTGGAGGTAGTTCCCTGAGAAATCTGGAAAAAAGGGACAGACATAAAAGTGGTGTTACATTAGTGTATTGCCAAGTGATCAGTGATATGCTGGACATGTATTTTGGACCGATGATAAATAGCCATGCTTTTTAGCACCGGAAGATAAGCATGATGCAGAATATATGGTTCTCGCTTTGTTATCTGTATTTTACTCATTTAATGGATTTAATGATTTGTGATAGTCCTGCTGCATATTCACTCCTTGCTCCTTGCCAGTGAAATGGACCCAACATACAGCATGACACAGTAATGCAGTGGGATGTGGTTGTGTAGAGTTGAAGGCATTACCACCATCATTCCGTGGTATGTGGCTTAACCACAAATGAGACAGCCATTTCATCCTGGCCTCTAATGGCTGTGGCTACAATGCACACACATGTATTGAGTACACACGCACACACGACTGCTAAACAGCCATAATCATTCTGAGTGCTGACAACTCATTCTGTTGCTCTCCCTGTTTCTGCTACTTAGTCAGCACAACCATCATACCAATACAGTCACAATGCTTGTGCATAGTTTATCTTTGTGTGCGTATATTATGTTGGCATATCCTTCCACACACTCATGTATATGTTGGCATATCCTTCCACACACTCACTCTATGCATTTTTTTGTATCTAATTCACTTCCTTTCTCTCATTTCAGCCCAAAGAATGAGTAGAAAGATGGGCAGATAGCAAAAGAGGTAAATGGAGGTCAGGGGTGAGTGAGTGAACGAGTGAGCAAACATGGCAGGTAAGAGAAAGAGAGAGTAAGTGAGAGAGAGAGAAAGACAGTACTATGGTGTTCTCCACACCCCCAGACAGGACCATAATCATTAGCCTGCTGCTGTGTTTGGCTGTTTGTCTATTATGGCCAGAGAGTAAAAGCTTCACTAGAGCTCCAAATAGTCTTTTTATCGACAAACCTACGCTGTGTGTGACACCTCACATGGAGACAAAGAGAGAAAGACGAGAGGGCAAAGAGACAAAAGAAGAGTAGAAAGCAAATATAGACAGTAGGTTATAAATCAAGAAGAATTGGCACAGAGCAAAAATACCTGCACTACCAGCCAAACTTTGCCATTGAAGTGAATAAATGTGTTCAAACGTTTAACTGGTAGTCTATCTATCTATCTATCTAATGGCATAGACCAAAAATACCTGCGCTACCAGGCAAACTTTGCCATTGAAATGAATAAATGTGTTCAAACGTTTGACTGGTAGTCTATCTATCTATCTATCTATCTATCTATCTATCTATCTATCTACTTCTTCTCCCTCCTTCAGCTAAAACAGAAAAGTTCTTTGACAGATTTCGCAGCTCATCACATTAATGAATAATGGATTTGGGTTGAGGTAACTGTTTCTTCACTTCAAGGCATTAAAAACAGGGACCTAAATTACTGTTGCTCATTAAGTAAAGTTAGAGAAAGTTGCAGTGTTTTTCTGAATCTCTACGTTTGATCTTGGTGAACATGCAAAGGGAGGGAATTAATTATCAGGTCTCCATGGGAGGGAAAGGCAGGGATGTAGAGCTGGCTTTGAGGGAACGAGATGTGTGTTGGTGTCTGTTTGCATCAGTGTCATTTCATTTGTAGGTGTCTTTGTTTATCTTTATATCTGTGCATTTGTGTGCAAAGTCATCTGTCCGTCATTGTGTGTTTATTTCGAGGTGCCTTGTGTGTAGTTAATCATTTTGCATGTGGGTAGACACAGTATTTGCATTTTCTTTCTACTGTATGTGTGTGCATCCATTCTAAGTTTGAGAATAGAGGTAAACTGCATGTGTGTGTTTTTGTTAACGTGTCAACAGTGATTTGTGCCAATCTTTACTCTTATTCACTACAAAAAAGAAAATAGGGCCTATTTGTTTCAGTGAAGTTTATCTTGAACTGAGTTGCCTTCATTGTCATGCTGAATGATATATTCTGCTTCCAAACTGTGGCTCAAAACTGTCTCCTCTGAAATCATGTCGACATAATAGATGTGCGGTCGTTTGCATACTGACCTTTCCCAGCAGTCTCAGCGCGGTGAATGACAACGTTCATGCCGGTCCATCACACTAAACCAAACGGGCAAAAGGTACTAGAGTGCATTTGAACTGGTGTGTTTATAGTCTACATCATTAATGTTAACTTTTTGAATTTAATACAGCATAAAATTTTAAAAACTGATAAATGCTTAAATGAAGCAAAACAGTGGCTTATGATTTATACCTTAATAAAACCTTATGAATCACATCAAGACAGCTTGATATTGATATATTATCAATATTGTGCCGTCTCTTTTTACCCTGCTTATTTTTCCTTTTGCCTCCTTATCAATAACTAAACCATCTCCTGCAACAATGTGTGTGAAAGGTTTCTTCTGATGATGGAGAATTTCATTCTCGACGCATCAGAAACCATAAGAAAAACTTATGAACTCAGTTTGGGTCAGATATTCTTTTTTACTGTAATACCCGAAAAAGGGCTTTCAGCGACAAGGGCTGTGGATTTGATTTGCATATGGAGACAGCTTCCAGACGGGGTGCACACTAATGTCGCTGTACAACAAGACTTAACGTCATGTTGCTGTCTAACATGGAGACAAGTGTTGCTAAGTCAATTACACACATGCAAAAACACACACTCATAAGGATGCATGCTTACACTTGCATACACGAATGTGTTTGCAGACACACACACATACTGTATACATCACACGCTTGTGCTGCAGTGTGATATAGAGCCTTGCCCTGTGTCACGGCCCTGTCTGTTTATGAACAAGCTGCTCAGTCAACCATGGATAGCTTCAATAGATAGAGAGGAAACCTTGCTGTGTGGCAAGGTCATGTGTGTATGTCTATGCACTGGAAACAAACACACACCTTGAGTGTTTAATACACGGACAGATCCACCTTGAGTAGTGTGTGTAGGTGTGTGTGTGTATGTGGGGCCTCAGGGAGAGCTGGAGAGCAAAGGCAGCACTTCTGTCAAAGGGGGCCTCGGGGAGAGCTAGAGAGCAAAGGCAGCACTTCTGTCAAAGCCATCATCTGACTTATCTGACTGCTCTGGGCGATGTGTGCATGCCTTAAGGATGCATACGTAAGTACAGTACAGAAAGAGCGTGTGTTTGTGTGTGTGTGAGAAAGAGTGAGTGAAGAGGACAAGTAAGGCAGTGAATATGTGTATGTAATGGATAAAACTGTCTTGGTTATCCTCCTGCTGTCTTATCAAAGACCGACGGATGTGGAAAAAGGCAAGTACCACCGAGGGAAACAAGAGACAGGACAGTGAGGAGGAAAAGAGGTGATCAGAGTGATGGAGTGAGAGGATGGAAGTGGAACTGACATGAAAATACATGAATCATACACTGGAGTATGAAGTGAAAAAGAGCAGATGACTGGAGGAAGGATGTAATGAAAAAGACTAACGAGGAGAGATGAAATGATGATGAGGATTCAAAACAGAAAGACATTTGTTGTTGAAATTAAAAACCTAAAATGGTTAAAAACTCAAATTAAGCTGTACAGACATTTTGCAAATGAGAATGGTGGTGGCTGCGTCATGCTGTCAGTGGTTCCTTGCAGCACCGGGATCTGTAATATTCCACCAGAGGACAACTGTTTGGCTCCTAAAAAGCTTTTTGTGCTGAACAAGGTCAAACATCCCAACATGATGATGCTTTCTTGTTTGTTTAAAAAAATACAATACTGTATGTCACCAAAAGAAAACACATGCCCAGACATATAAGAGCTGAATGTAGTTCTAATGGCCACTAAAGGTTTTCAGAACGTTTGAATGTTTGGATAGAGGAGAAGACCTGCCCAGAAATCATCTCACTGGTAAAAGATCCAAACAGTTGACAGGATAGAGACAGAGCTGGAGTTGGGATGTTTGATAGTTGTAAGGTTTTCCTGTTTAATAATAAATAAAGCAAAAAAGAAAAATAAAGGCCATGTTTCAGGTGTATGAAAATTCCTAGTATAAGTATAAAACATGGTAGTATGATGCTAATCTTATTATTTATGTTCTTAGACTCTAACAGTTGAAAGAGAACAACATTTAACAAATGGCCTTATTATAAAAGGTGTGTGCTGTATAAGGCCTGTAAGTTTAGTTTTGTATGGGGCTGCCAACAAATCAGTACTCACTGTCTGACCCCAGTGCCAGATCCTGCCTGGGTCCCTGTGTGTCCTGTCCAGCTGAACTGCTGCTGGCTGTGTGCAGGGACCAGCTCACGCCTGACTGGGGATCAGCTGACCAGCCGCACAAGCTCTGCTCAAAGTCGCATACAGCAGACAATGACGGGGTGGTGGCTGCGGGATGAGAAAGAGAGACATACAATAGATTGTGAATAAAAATATTTGATAATGGATGTGTTTTGACTTCAAGTAAATATAACAGATTATTATTTCCACATTTGTTTCCAGAACTTTGAATGTCAAATTTAAGCCTTTCCCCTCAGTTTCTTATGATTCTTTTATGACACTTGATGGCACAATAGCTGCATGGCTCCTCTTTAGGTGGCTCATGCTTTAAGAACGATCCCCACTGGGGTTTAGGTGATTTGGCAGTAATGCTCATGTAATATGACATCTCAATAGGTCCCACTGAATACAAATATACAAATAATTTGAGTGATTATGTGGAGAGAGAATGGGCTGAACAGAGGAATCAGTGAAGAGAGTAAAAGAAAGCGTGCACTGACAAAAACACAGATATAGACAGTAAGTGGACAGGAAACAAAGCAGTGCAGGCAATGGCACGTAGGGGAAAGAATGCACCTGGCGCTGTATTCAGCTGAAATCACTGCATTCACATATGCAGCAACAAAATGGATCAACAAGGACCTCCTACAACTAACTAACCTCATTGTACATAAACTGCAGTGGGGCTACTTGCCTGACAGTCGCTGACCTATAGCTGTGAAAGCATATTCCCAGTGTGTGTGTGTGTGTGTGTGTGTGAGGAGGCAATATCCTGCGGCAGTGACAGCTTATTTTCACTCAAACAGAGCTTCCTGTAGGACTCTTGACTTTAACAAACTTCAAAGCCCAGAGGCCCTGTGGTGCACGCTGACATCACGAGTTTGACCTTAAGAATGCAACTGTGCACATAAGTGTGTGTGGATGAGAAATGGAGAAAATAAATGCTTACTCACTTGCAAGAAATCTGCATGAGTGACTGTACAGAATAAGTGTTTTTGTAAGCGTGGTTGAACTAAGTGTGTGTATGTGTTTACCAGGTCTCATTGCAGCAGTTGTCTGCTCCGCTCTGGGCAGGGTGGGGGACACGATGTCAGGTACAGTGCTGGTTTCTGTCAACAAAAAGCACCAAAAGTTAGAGTAGAAAAGAATGGGATGGCATCAGAGAACAGAATAACACATATATTAGTTATATTTAGTACAGTACAAGCATCACTGATTAATCTTGCACAATTTAGTTTAATCTCCAGTGCACTCTGTCTAATAAGTAGAGAAAATACTGGGCTAACAATAATCAAATCTAAGCTCTTCATTTTTAAATAATCAGTTTGTTCTGCTTCACTGCACAGTGGAAAACGTTTTAACAGTGCGGCTGTCATGCTCGAGCAAAGCAAGATTTAGAAATGTGTACAGTAACTAATGATGTTTGTTCACTCTCCGCTGTCGCTTTCCAAGGCTGAGGTTTGTCACGATTCAAGCGGTGACAAAGTGAGCTGATGCAGTGAGCTGGTACTCGGCCGAGGACTGTGCCACCCATTTTACCTGCTGCAGCTTGGCACACAAACACAAATACACACACACAACACTATGATGATAGGTGCTACACTCAAATTGACCTTGGTGCACAGCAGCGTGCACCCAGTGTATGATAGATCAAACAGACACACACACACACAAACACATATGGACGTCAGCAGTGTGGTATGCCAGTAAATAACCTTCTTTTCTTAATAAGCAGTTTTCTCCTGTTGGTTAAGATTCCTTACAAAGCTTTACAAAGCTCTTTCTCACACACACACATCTTTGTTTTTGTTAATTACAGTACATTGTCAGGTCTTTACACTGACTTCCATTCCACTTTGGGGGAACTTACCCTAACTTTAACCCTGACCACTACTTGCCTACCTATAACCTTAACCTTACTCTAACCTTTAACCAAGTTGTCTCCCTAGAATTCAACAATTTATGTTTTGGGGACCTGCATCTGAGCCCCACAAGGACAGCAAGTCCCTACATTGTCAGTGCACTCCCATTTTTTGGGTTCCCACAAGTATAGGAAAACAAGGCCGCACATCAGTGTAAGTACATGGCACGTGGTCTAGGTGTCTATCTATATGTTGTTTTAAAGGAACAGAAGATTGTCTGGGCTGCGTGGCACAAGGCTGACACCACAAACCTGTCACCATCTTATTCTCAGAAGCTACGTCATTCTCTTATTTTTTCTGACTCATTTCAAGGTTTGTTTTTCTGTTTCTTCTTTCCTTCCTCATTCTCTGTTATTTGTCACAATAAATCTGACCAAAGCTACCAACACCACAGAAACCTCTTTCCATACACACACACACACACAAGCGAAACCCTATCTAGTGCTGTTTCTGTTTTACCACAACCAAAGATTTCTTCTCTATAACTTTCGCTCCCTCACTTTGTCGTCTCTCTCTGAGGGACATTTTGATTTGTACTCATCCTTTGCTTGCCTGCCCACAACACTTTCTTTCTCTTTGCTAAGATTGTGTGTGTCTGTCTTTTACTCTGTGCCATATTCCTACCTACCAGCTCAGTAAATCAGAGGCCACTGTTTAAATGGTTTTGGTAAATGGTCTTATACTTGTACAGTACCTTTCTATGCTTTTTACAGCACACTCAAAGCGCTTTCATACATTATTCGGCCATTCACCCATTCGCACTCCCAAGCACTCACGCATTCACACACCGGTGACATCACCGGGAGCAACTGGGGGTTCAGTGTCTTGCTCAAGGACACCTCGACATGTTGACTGCTTGTTTGGTTATTCTAGACATTTCCATGACTTGCATGGTGAACTGTGTGTGTACAGGTACTGTATGTGTGTCTCATTTAGTGTACTAGTGTGTACTTATAGCTTTTAGTTTACTGGAGCATCTAGGTTCATACAGTACATTCCTTTAATGTGTATGGTGTGTGTGTGTGACTTTCTGGAGTTGTTTACACAGTCTGCTGACAGAGAAAATATGGAGGACTGTTATGTAAGCCCAGATTGGCCTTATATCGCTGTACCTCTCACACACCCATTCACACACAAAATTAGATATTAACATTGGATAAGTAGCTCCCAGCTGTTGACATTAAGCTGTTTTAATTTGGTGCCCTTT
>NW_018128033.1:526798-547009 GCF_001952655.1 Monopterus albus
GGGGACGGGACATAAACCTTTCCACCTCTCACCACCATTTTACTAATTAGTGACCACACACAGCTCCTATCAGCCTCCCTTGTCCATGTTTTTACATCTGTATTGTGCAGATGGGTCATTCTGAACACCACTGAGTTTCAGCAGCCTGCCTGTCTGACTGTTACACACGCAAAACACCTCAGACTGAGAAACGGAAGCAACCACACATACACTGTCATAGGCCCCAGGGCTCGTTGTGAAGCTGCTGACTGAGCAGTGTAAGGCAGAAAGAGACAGACGAAAACTGTTCAATTATGGAAAGAGCTCTGGGTATAAATTTACCTCTGTCATCCTAAATAATGACTACTGACACAGTTCTGTGTGTGTGTGTGTGTGTGTGTGTGGGAATGGGAGAAAACATCGCTACTAAAATTACTGGTGACATATTGCGTGTGTGGTGGAGGTTTTCCATTCCTTTTTTATGTGACTAACTGACTGTTTGTCTGTGTAGTAGACCTCCACTGATTTTAAAAGGGTAACTGCACACTAACTAGTGTTTTTTTTTTTTTAGCTGTACACATAATCACATAGTTTTGTTGACATATGCTGTCAGTACTGGTGAGTTTTCCAACAAACTTCATATTGTGTGTAAAAACTATTTTCTGTTCAAATGTAGTGGTTATTGTCGGTTTAGATTTGAAAGTTCATTTCTGCCAAATCCTCTGAGCCCTCACTAATTGTAACAACATAGACAAGTCTATTTCATCAGACCGACAGCTATGTTAGCCTATGTTAGCCTATGTTAGCATGCTAAGAACAGAAAACACAACTTTAATATATTTAGGCTTAAGGAACAGTAACTCTAACCATGAGAAACAGCGGTGCTGTGAGACACACACACACAGCAGAGACTTTCCTATCATGCTGCTAGCCCAGCTACAACTCAGGTATCCATATAGTGGCTCCCGCAAAACGACATGAACATGCTTGTAGTGACTGTCAGAGCTACACCAGACTCTCCAGCAGAGAAAAAGACATTCTCAAGGTTGTTAGCTTTGACACTGCCCTTCAGCTGCAGTTTTAAATATACTGGGAGAGCAGAAAGTCATAGAATGAAGGTTTGTAGCTACCCTTTAATGACTAATATCTAATCAGCTAACCAGTCTGCTGTAGGTATCTATTCACTGTACAGTAAGTAAAATTTACGGCAAGACATACTTTGTAGAAACATTACTGCTGCAAACAATTTTCATCCACATTATCAAATCATCAGTAATGGGTTACATGTAGCCTATTTATACTTTGCTAAAACTACATACACAGCTTGAAGAAGCTTTGTGTTGGGAGCTAGTAAGCAAAACTAATTTCAGTTATTGCATCACTAAAAATGGGTCTGTTAAATGTTAAACAATGCCATCAAATGAGATGTAATGGTGAAAAACATGAGTGGTTTTGGATAATAATCACACCTGCAATTTGAACTGGCAAATCAGACAACTGTACTTTAAAATTGAAAATGCAGGTTGGATTTGTGTGTAGCTTGACTAATGCAAGACTAATAATGGCTCCCTGTTCTGCAGATGAGCTGGTGGGAAAAGGAGTTCTTTATAACAGGAAACCTTTTCCAGACTAAATGCCTAATTAGCCCATTGTACAGCAAGCTGTCAATAATATCTGGTTTTATAGTAAGTGCTGCACTGGCCCACAAGGTTTAATGTCTAGTAGACGAGGAAGAAGAGTTTTTGTAACCAAGTAAAATGTACTGGTAGTAAAAGACAACACACACAGTGACTAAAAAGCCACTTATAATAGAGCCTAAAGTGTGGCTAAATGGCAGAACCATGAGCTGCACAGATGAGACACTAGAAACGAAGACCCTCTTTATGTCTGCAGACTACTGACAGTGAATTGCTCATTAGCACATTGTGTAACAAAGAACCACAAGGTACAGTATGTGTGGTAATTATAGCCTTAAGTGTCAAGCTAAGCGCAACAACAACTGAGATGATAAAAAAGAAGCTGCAGGCAATAAATGGCTAACAACATCAATGAACTGTAGTCAACTACAAAGAAAATAAGTTTAAGGGTGAAAAAACCATTAAGCTACCATAAGCTGCCATTAAGTTCTCTGGAGAAGAGAAGGACACCTTTCTGGATCACCAAGCAGTAATATGTTAACAGGGATGTTGCTTTAATGACTTCCAAGGTCAAATTAAGACTTTAGTGGGCCTTTTTATATTGCAATTACATTGACAGACTGTAAATTGTGTGTCTTCTCTGAAGATCACTTAAGCTATAGGTTTATTTTATACCTGGCCATAGATACTTAACACTGTCTGGAAATATAAACATACAGTAGATAGTCATTGTCTGCTATCATGAATCACTTTTAAACACAATGTCATGGTTTGGAAGAGGAGGAAACAACAGTTAAACTATGACCCCACAGTAGATTTTATTCATAAACCATCAAAACTTTAGCAAGAGACAGATGGATGGATTGATCAATGGGAAAATGCATATCTGGAAAACACTGTAAAGCTGTGGTGAGCCAAACCTGAATATTTATACTGGAAAAACATGCTTTTTTTTGCACACAGGCACATATGAATTTGTGCCCAAACCAAAGTGCTTCCATGTGTGATATCTTGGGGAGAATGGAAAAGATAAACTTAACTGCCTTCTTGAAGTGAAAGAACATAAATGTGTATGGTTTAATAGAATAAGAAGTTCTTTGGTTGTGTACTAATTGTTAGGTAACTGACACTGGAACATCTTTGTTACATGTCCCATCTGAAAATGTGGTCCCCAGTGAAATGAAGCCAGGGCCAACACTACCGAGGACTGAGTCCCTCTGCAGTGGTGGGCAAGTGTTGGTGCCTCTTCCACCACATGCTGTTAGTGTCCTGTAAAATCAATGACCCCTTCCAAAACTAAGATTTAAAAATAAGTTCCACACAGTTGCATGTTGGCTTGGTTGTGAAGTCATGGGATATTATTAGCTTTCAAAAAATATGAAGTTAGACAAAATATAGGTTTATTTTGGTTTGGATGTAAAAGGATGTGACAGGTAAGGGATAAGATAAAAATGAAACCTGGGAGGGGAAGGAATCAATGAGGGTAATGAGGTCAGGAGAGAGGGGAAGTTGAGGACATAAAAGAGATGGAGGTGTGTATCTATGTGGTGGGGGGTGTTACAGGAACCTTGGCAGGGGATGGCAGTAAAAAAAAAGAGTCTGGGGGGGGGGGGGGCTACTGGAGAAACCACAAACGTTTGCACACTCCATCTCCCTCTCCAGTGCAATTTTCCATTCCTTCTAATGTGTTTACCTGTTGGTAAAAAGGAGCAAGGAGAGGTCTGCCACTTGATAAAACTGAAATAATGGAATCAGCTGCAGGCAGCTTGTCTTTTTCTTCGAACATACACACACACACACATTCAGTATATATAGTTATGATTCCTTATGGTTAGTTTAAATGACTTTGGCTGCAACATTATTCAGAAGTGAAGTCAAACAGTAATTATTAGTAATATTGTATGTCAATTACTTGTGCTTTGAACACTGTTGGGACTATACCTGCAGTGTAATCTAAAACAACGAATATATTCATCACATAAAACATATATTTCGCAGTCTGGTTATGGGAATAGTTGGTGAATGAAGAGTTTTTATGATCACACTGATCTGTGTGGTGAGAGGACGGAGAAAAGACAGGAGGAGGAGGAGGAGGAGCAGAGCAGACAGATGAGTGGGTGTAACTGAGGACACATCCCACCAATCACATGAAAGTGCCTGGACTGGAGCCATGGCTCACATGTGAAAGTGATCAGCAGTGTTGGATACGCACACTCACTTGGCTAAACCCGAACTACTGGCCGGAAACCTGGAACAGCGGAACACCTTTAGGATGTTCTAGAACAAGAACTCCAAAAAACATCCCCTACAGGGTGCCGCTGCAACTATGTGTGTTTTCCAGAGCCAACATCAATTTGACAGATACTGTGGAGGTTCTTGGCTACAGCATATTACAGTGTAAGTCATAAACCCACTCTTATTTTGAACTTTTATTGAGGCTTCCTGCTTTAAAAACAACTAAGTATACTGTATCAACAACATCCTGATTCATAAAAACATTCATAAAAATCCCAATTCGTCACCTACAACCATCTCTCTTCTCAGACTGGCCGCTCTCTGCTTTGCTTAAGGGTTCCGTGATAGTTGCTGAGGTATTTCTCCATAGAGTCATAACGATACTCAACAGTTTTTACTGTAACTGTGCCAACCTCATACACCATTTTAGTGAAAGGCAGCAGAAACAAGCCATTAACCATGATTCATGTAGTCTACCAACTGTAGCACCCCTACTGGGTTAATCATTGTGGCTGTGTTAAAAGAAGTAAGCAGCACTGGTAGAAACAGAACTGTCAGAATCTGGTTGGCTGGTGTTAACCCAGAGTTCACAAGTGAAGATCCGTGATGTAAATAGCAGCAGCAGATAAATGAAAACATAGCTGACATTCGCCACTCTGGGACGTGTGACACACAAAGCTGCTCTCTCTCTTTGTCTGTGTTCGTCAGTGTCTGCAAGTACCCCACCCATAAAACTGTAGTTTTCAGGGGAGATGTTAAACTGTGTGTTTACACAACTAAGAACAAACCTTTATCTTTGTGCCAAACAGGTGGCGTGTGTATATGTGTGTGTACATATGTGCCTTACTGCTGCCAACAACTAGGTGTGGAGTGAAAGAAATGAGAACAGATGTTTTGATAGCTCAGTCATTTAAAACATGAACAAAACTGGCAGCTTGGCAGCTCTCAGTTCACATCCAATAGCCGGAGTTACAAGACCTAAATTACATGTTGCCTCCATAGCTAGCGTGAATGATTAGAATGAGTCCTGTAATAATATTCTGGCTTTTGTCTTGTGTTTTTACACCGGGAGTTGTACAATAATGAGATGCTAAACCATATTACTGTGTGCCAGCTAAGAACCGTGCATCCACAATATCAGATGTCCTTAATGTATCTGGGTGCTGAGATTGTCTCTCCCATGTCAGGAAAATGGTTTACAGCCCAGTGGCCAGGATTTATTTAATTTATGATTATTGATCAGTAATTTGAAAGGCTAAATATTGATGCACGGTAAATTATATTAAGTCAACCAGGTCATCATGCTGTCCGGGTCTGTTATTTATGTGAACAGCTGCCGGGAAATAAACTCGGATAAAAACTGGTTTCTTCAAAATGCAATTAATAATAGTCACAGGCACAATAAAATGCAACAGTGAGCTAAGCATGGCTGTAGCTGTCACCAGTAGAGGTCCATGTTCTTTCCAGGGTCCACAGGAAAAAAAAGAGAGAGATAGAATGAACAAAGGTCTGAAACCACCTACTGAATAATAAAAAGGCCACTCTGATTTCTGCAGACTGCCCTATGTATGTATGTATGTGTGTGTCAGTCTACAGTACACGTGGTTGCCTGGTGATGCCTCTTTTTTATTTATTAATCAATTCATTAAATCACTCCTTTACTTCCTGAGCAGTGCCAGGACAGGCGGGGCTGTGCCTCAACTGTATACACTAAAGTGTTGGGGAAAAGGCAATGCCCACAGTTTACATTTTAAGAGATCAAGGGTGCCCCTTTTAATGTGGGGTAACTTCATGGATATCCTGTTTGGGTGGGGGGTGCAGTGGGGGGATCAGGGCATGAGTCATTTGGAAAGCCGCCTGTTTAGACGAATGGAAAGATTTGGCTAGAGGAAGGAACCAGCGTCAGTATTTAACCTGAATGGAGATGGCCAGGTGCTGTTAGGTCTTTTCTTGTATGACCTGGTATATTTCTTCCTATTTGTTGCTGTATCTGTGTGTGTTTATGTGTTTGTTTGTCTGAATTTATAAAAGAGTTCCACTAGAACTGAATGTGTTTGTGTTTCTCTGTGCCTGTGACTTATGTGTAAACAGCTGTGTTCAGTGGACTGAAGCTGATGCACTCTGTTGAATATTTTATCTTCTGTTACAACTCAGAGCAAGTGCAAACACACACACACACAGCGTTACACACACAAGCAAGAAGAGAAAAAGTGTGTTTTGTCTACAGTCTGATGTGCTTTTCTCTCTCACTGTTTTCATTTATAACACTAGCAAAATGATTGTGACTCCATAGCTGGTGAGATCACGTGTTTTCCAGTGGTACGATCCTAACGTCTTTTAAGACAATAAACCAGATACCAAACCAGACAAAATGAAAGTTAACAGAATCAACTTGCTCTAAGCCACTAAGCTGTAAAATTATCTTTATGAGTGGTATTTAGGATGGTCACAGGAGCGGTTGCTGTGGTGATTATGTGAAGTGGGGATGAACTGTTATCATGTTTAATGCACAGATTACATCCAGAAGGCAAACATCTGGCATGCAGACACGGATAGCATGAGCAGCAGACAATGTGAGAAACTCCGATAGCCAAGAGGGTGATCCGTACTGTGATCGTAGAGATGATAGCTGCAGACATGATGCGGGTGATGTCATTAGGCACAATAACAAGCAAAGTCTATGGGTAGAATAAAACACTGCTAGCACAGTCACATGGGCTGCAGTCGGCTTGACTGGAGACATTACAAAAAAAAAAGATCACCATTAGAGAGAACTCATCACTTGTACAAGCAAGATAATCAACCTTAATTTTGTTTTATGTCAAGGTCAATGTTTCACTGTTACTTTGTTATGCCTGAGGGCTCCATTTTAGAATGTTAATATTTTAATGATTACTGCCAGTGACTTAAAACTCAAAATGAAAAAAGGACTTTTCTACCAGGAAGAAAGCCTCTAAACAAGCCACTCTTATGTCCTCTCCTTTATGATGCTGTTAACTGGCAGAGAGGTTAAATCAGAGCTGAATATGAAATTGAAAAGTAGAAAGAGTCAAAACATATAAGAGATGTAGATAGTTTTGTTCTGAGTCACAAATGTACACTGACTGGTACCAGATAAGAGGTGTTGCTAAAAGTTTCAGCAGAAGTTTTCCACTGACTGTTATACCTTTCTATTAGATGCATTATAATAGATCCCCGTGTTATCTTAAATATATTCATGCAACTCATTTAACTCTTTAAAATAGAATCTTTCTTTGTCTGAGGTAAATTTGTGTCAGGCCTGAGATTTACATTGAATATATCCACAGCAACCTGTTAAAACCTCTGTTAAGAGTAAAGGATGTCTCTTCTTTCCCCATCATCACCAGCCTCCTGGCTAGTCCTGACACATCTAGGATGTATTGTTCCCTTTGGGCTCTTTCTTGCTCTCACTCACACACACAGACACAGACAAGTCTGGAAAACAGAATTCTAGCCATTAGTTGCAGGCAACAGCCCATTTCGTGTCCACTGGGAACTGGTACGTGTCATTTCCTGTTCTTGTCTTCACTTGTCACATAGCACAGCCTGAACAAACCTACATGATCTGATGGCACATGAAGGCAACATAAAAGGAGAGGAGAGGAGGTTGGTCACTAAAGTAACAGTTAAAGTAAAGTAAAAGTAACACAAGAAACTAGTTGTAAACGCAATTAAGCAGTAACATAAGAAACTAGTTGTAAACGCAATTAAGCAGAATGCAGTTAGTGTTTCAGGTGTAATTATGATGTCCCCTAACACTGAGAACATGGGATATAAGTTATAATTAACACCCTCACTGACAAAGTGTCCATATTGTCTATACGTACTTCACTTGTTGGTGAATTTATGCAGCACACGATTCTTCCTTGTTCCTTTGCCTTCTTTATTATTGTAGTTATTGTGCAGTAGTGAATAATTTGCTTGGCATAGCTAACAAGCAATATATGATGGCAACATATTGTAATGAATAGTATTTAGTCAATAAAGTAACATATGTAGTAATAGTGTGCATTCATACTCTTTACTTCAAATCGTCACTCTGACGGTTCCCACCGTCCTTTCACAAGAAAAATATACCAAATGGAACAGTTGAAAAACAAAGCTGATATTATTTCAGTTTTAACAGAATAGATCATGGATTGATCATGGAAAAATTCAGCAGACCATGAACTGCACCAAATCCTTCACTACACACTAGCTAGAATAATAGGCTGTGAAAACAATACACAACTACACAGCTGGCTACTATTAGTTAAAGTCCCATGACCTAGACATGTTAATCCCCATCCAGACATGTTGCAAAAGCTCCCATAGAGCAAGGTGATTAACTTCATCTGCCATTTCACTCACACAAGTATATATATATATAAATATATATACAGTATATGCCCATAAATATACACATCTACACTGAAACACACATGCACTGTACTGTACATATGTACTCCACATACAGAGCCTCACACACACAATCGAATTGCTCACAAACACACAAATTAATATGCACTCAAATACACACTAATCACTGATCTAGAGATTAATCATGTGATTTACACACATTCAGATAACTAATATTTTGTTTGCATGTATAGATCATGTTAAATCAGTGTAACAGACATAATTATAATAATATATGAGATGGAAAAGATTGTGATCAAAGTTTGTCTTGATTGTACTTACAGGCTGTGTGGTATTTTGTGTGGGTAATATACAAAGGAGGATACTGACACTGTGAATGAGTCTGTTTATTTGTGAGCATTTCTGTGTGCACAACTGTACATTCCTTTGTAAGGCCATCTGTGCATAACCATTGGTGTGTTGTATCTGTATATTTGTCTAGAAGTGTGGCGGCAGAGTGGCATGCTGGTTAGCGCTGTCACCTCACAGCGACAAGGTTCCAGGTTTGAGCATTTCTGTGTGGAGTCTGCATGTTCTCCCTGTGCCTACATGGGCTCTCTCCGGGTACTCCGGCTTCCTCCCACAGTCCAAAGACATGCAGCTTAAGTTGATTGATGACTCTAAATTGTCCCTAGGATTGAGTGTGGTTGTTTGTCTACATGTCAGCCCTGTGATAGACTGACGACCTGTCCAGAGTGGACCCCAGTGTCAGCTGGGATTGGCTCCAGCCTCCCCCATTCAGAAATAGGCGGTATAGATAATGAACGGATGGATGAATGTGTGTGTGGCCTTCAGTTAACTTACACATGCATGTGTGTGTGTGTGTGTGTGTGTGTGTGTGTGTGTGTTCTTACCGGGCAGGTCACAGCCAAGGATTTCTATCCTCATGCCAATCCCAGCAGGCGACCACCTCTCTGGAAAGACCCTGATGTACTGGGCCACTATCTCATCGAACCTCCTCACCTCTGGAGTATCATAGTGGCTGTTCCCTTCAAAAATCTTAGAGGAGGGAATCAAAAGCATGAGTGAGTGATAAGCTTTGACTCATGGGACATCATTTTGGTGGTAAACACATCACTGAGGGTGAGTTTTCTGAAAAACTAGAGAAACATGTAAATACAGCAGAATCAATTAAATGTTGTCATTTCACTGCTCCACCATTTACTTCTCATTGTAAAACAGTAGGAAAAATGTAAGCGTGTCTTCCCAAAGTCCTAAAACACTCCTAATTACCTAATCAGCACCGTTTCTCAGCACAGTATGACTCATGTCAGAAAAATAACAACTGAGAGTGTGTTACTTTTAAATTTCACATACTTTTTTGAGGTGACTTGCAGCAGCCTCTAGCAAATAGATTTATTACAACATGAAAACAGATTAGATTTCACCAATGTGGGATCAGAAATGTGGGCTGTGAAAGCTATAATGTTGGTTTTATTGACTGACTTGTGTCTTCTGAAGTTTTTTTAAAACATATGCTGAATTTCCCAGGATACTCATTTAAAAAAGACAGGCAGATGAGGGAGAAGAGGGTTTTAGCCTGAGAAAATCAAGGCACTCAGTAGCACTATTAAAGTGTTTTAAGACAGTCTCAGAAAGGAAAACTGGGTTTAAAATGCTCGGCCTCATCGCGCCTTCGACTGTCAGCAGCGTTGAGTGGTGATGCAGGAAAGGCATTTTTAATTAACACCCACGAGAGACGCATACAGTAGAGGATGAGTGAATGAGACAATGAGAGACAGAGAAAACACAAAGGATTTGAAGACTTGAAGCGGAGACAGAAGCAGGGAGAATGAGGAGTGAGGTGATTACACTGAATTATTATCAGAGCTGAGGCTGTAATAACATTTTTTTAAACTGAAAAAGACAAGTCAGAGAGACAAAAAGAGGGAGGGAACGAGAGGGAGAGCGAAAATGGACTCAGTTGAAAGACAGCTATAAATAAACTACAAATGAGGGAGAACTGTCAGCGACAATCAGAAAGAGAAGAGTTCCTATGTATATACCAGGCAGAGAGAGGTTATGTGTGTGTACAATGTGTGTATGAGGTTCCCTCCTTTACCTTAGCAAACCCAGTCTTGCTGTCAGTAATGTAGCTCCAGTCTTTGCCGGTCAAGCTGTGCGCCAGTTTGTACTTCCTGACAAACGCCCTGTTCTCAGTGCTGGTGCTGCCCTCCAGCCCTCTTGCACCCTGGGTAATAATACCACGCACCATCTTGGACACACCAAGGTCCACCTACAACGCAGACAAACATGATTATTATTAACAGATCACTCTCTGAGCCACAGAAACCAATCACTTTCCAGAGCTTCTGTCTACTGTGGCAACTGTGACTAAGCATATTATCAATCAAATGCTGGTTTTCCATCAGCGAACTCATGAGAAGTTGTGAGGCTTTGGAACTGGGGTCTTGTTGAATTTTTATCGCATTTCATGAACTTGGTCAGTTTAGAAATAAGCCAGACTGAGGCAAAGTTTTGCAGTTTCTTAGATGCACTGTGATACTTATGTTATTTGTAGGATATTGTTTCATTCTCCTATTCTTTGTCTCCTTATTGTTGTTATATGTTTTATTCCCACTTTTCCTAAATGCTGCAATATCCTCAAGCAAACCTTTAGTTTCTTGCAGTATGATTGAGTCCAGCACTGTTTTCTCAAAGGCCCTGACATCACTGGTTTTCTAGCATGCACGTCATAGTGATTTTCTTTCATCATTTGGTCAACAGCCATTGCAGATGCTGTGGGAAATGCTCTGCATTATTTTGGGTTTGTTCTGTTAGTCTGTGCTTTGATGAGATGAGACATTTTTGACACAACTTAGATCCAGGAATTTCTTTCTCTAGAACATTCAGTATACTATCATGTTAACAACAAGATCACTCATAAAGTTACACTGACATACCTGTAACCATTCTTCTCCAGCTATGGGTTGTGTTGGGTTAGGAAACCAGCCTGACCGACTGGCCACCAGTCTGGCTGCTCCCATGGATCCGTGGATGTCCCTCATGGAGGATGCAGAGATCTGGGAGTCAGGCAGCAGACCAGACAACATGCCTTGCAGTTCTGAGCATGGAGCGTCTGAACAGAAGACAGAGAAAAAGGAGTAAGAAGACTTTTTTATTATTGTGGGGCAACGTCTAAAGCACTAAACAAACTTTTTGATTGTTTGAATGGGAAAGTGATTTCTGAGGGGGGGGGGGGGTGATAGGAGTGAATGCTGATGCACTTTCTTAAGTAAATGCAGTATCAAGCAACAACAGTTTCAAGGATCACTACAGCACCCAACATTTGACAGGCAGCTGTTGAAAGGCTTGAATTCAAGAACCGTTTGAAAATCACACACAGAGGACAAACAGTAAGAAATAAGACTGCAGTTTGGATGATAATATACATCTGTTGAGTTCTTGTTATAAAAAGGTTGGTGTTGGAGCTTTTTTGAGAAGCATTTGTTGCACCAACAACAAAGATTTTTAATGGCCTCTGCATTACTACACAGTAATAAGGCAAAATTGACAAAAACATTAACCAAATATTTGCTCTGATGGATTTTATATCTTGTGTCTGTAAAATGAAAACATAAAATCAGAATTTTCCAAAGAGCAAGGTAGGTATTCAATTGAAAAACCGAAGAAGTGTGCAGGAGTGATAAAAATTTCATTTGAAGATAACAGGCCAATACATACTTTTTTATTCTTCTTTAATGGCTATTGGATTGATTTTCTCTAAGTCCAAAATGTTGTTCTGTTTCCTAGCATGGCTAGATGAGGTCGCCTTGTTGCTAAAACATCTTTGTGAATGAAGGTGACACCACTGGATTTCATCTTGAAGTAAGACTCCCCTGTGATTGTGACACAAATTTGTTGAAGGAACAACTGGTGTCTTCCACTCTGCGCCTCTTCCAAGCTGCTTTCCATGAGCACATTTCACTATTTTTCCTTTTCCTTTTTCCTGGTGTTGCAGTGTTGATGCATCACTTTACCCAAGCTACCAGAAGGGACTGTTCATGGGGAACTGAGGCAGAAAACTCCCAAATAAAAGAGCTAAATAAAAGCATGCTGCAGATCAAAGGGACACTGTTTAATGCACTGACAAATGTGTCTTGTGCTGCTTTTCCACTGTCAGAACCTAACAAGCAGTCTAGCCCATACTTCCCTTAACCATCACCCAGCATAGCCTCTGGGGTTGGCGCGTATCATCCTGCTTTGTTTTTTCCCCTTTGTTGGTCTCTGTTTAGAGGAGGGAGGGGCTGCTCCTCTCTCACCCATACAGTCAGCTGAGTATTTACACACTGTGCTTGTAATGCCAATGTTGTTGTGAAGACGTGGACATTTAGCCAATCACTGGTGACGGCTCTGTGTGCATGTACTCGCTCCCCCCTTGCGTTCCTGGTGCTTGATTTTAATACTACCTCCTGAGGGGCACCCAAATTTAGCTCCCAGAACGCACCTCCAAAGTGGGCACATTGTAGTGGAAACAAACACAGAACCCACAATGAGCATTACTGGGTGTAACACACATCAGTAGGTTCCTATAATAGATAAACTATGAAGCATTAAAATATGGTTTGACCATGAATAATAACCAATAAATAAAAAGGGAGCACAAACAAATGGATCATTTCTACTTTAAAATGGACACAGTAAAAGCATTATAGGATTAAAGAAGAGATTAAAACAGCAGATATACTCTAAGTAAGGACTAGAAAAATACAAAGAAGAGAGGTAAAGCCCGATAAAAGGTGAGAAAGAGAAGTTAAAGGACCGGGATGCGATAAAGAGACAGACAAAAGGTCAAAGCTGGACTGAAAAGAAAGCAAGTGAATAGAAAGGGTGACAAAGATAAAGAGAGAAGCACGTGAGCAGAGAGAGAGGGGGAGCAGATTGACAGTGAAGGGTGATGCTGATTGATGGTGACATTCTTTGGGTCTTTGTGGAGATGAATGTTTAATATTGTGACATTTGCAACTGCACTTCACTATAGTAAATAATGAATCAACAACAAACAACAACAGCTAAAGCCATACTAGATGCACTTCCTCAAGTCCTATAACAGATGCAAAAACTGATTAGCCAGAAGAAAATTCTATTATTGTATTGTTTATTCGATGTTTCTTATTTTTGCATCTCTCTGTTCCAGTAGATGCTGCACTCCAGCAAGCACTTTAATACAGGAGCATTGTGGGAGTCAATGAGAACATCGTCCTCAGAGATCACAGCAACAGAACTAGCTAGATATCATACACCTGCACGAGAGCCCTTAAAGCTCACACACGCACCTATATACAGAATGTACATAGACACACACACTAGCACAAAGAGATACGTGCACCAGTGCATACTGGTGGAACACAGGCTAAAACACATTTCCTCTCACATGTGCTCTGGTGTTCAGCCCACACACACGGACTCTCCCACTGTGCTTTTCCTAATAACAGGGTCTTACAAAAGCTGTAAAGTACCACTGCAGATCTACCTAGTCAATACACATGCACACGGCTGCATGCACAATCCCGGTTAAAACAAAATGGTGAAAGTGCTATAAATGACTGATGGGTGCCGCAGAGCTAAAGGCAGGACAGGTAGGAGAAAAGGAGGGATGGAGAAAGGAAGAACTGAATGAAGGAGGGACAGGGAAGATTGAAGGGAAGGGACAGAGAGGAGAAAATGAGAGAGAGTGAGAAAAAGTGGTAATGTGGAAGCTGTCAGCAAAGGCAATAGAAGGACGGAGGAAACAGCAGAATGTAAAGGAAGAAAAAACAGCAACATTGAAGAGGGATCGGTAGAAAGTGAGAAAAAGTAGCATGAGAGACATAAAAATGTGATTTAAGTTAATGACATGCCACTGACTGGTTGCTTTACGTCTGCCTTTATAGGCGTGTGCAGGGCATTATCACATTCCCCCGGGCAGTGTGTTCATGTGTGTGCTTGTTAATATGTCTGTGTGCAGGGAGAGAAACTGCTGGTCATTAGCTGGTAGGTTTGGGTATAAAGTTTTTCTCAGCAGGATATAGACATATTTCAGTGAAACTGCAGGGGAACAGTTATTCTCCCTGTTTACCTCTAAAGTAACTAAATCTGTCATTCTTCTCAGTAAACCAAACTGTCAAGATTTTGCATATCACTGTTTTTAAAGTCAGTGTTTCACTCAGGCCTGTGATGGATTGGAGACATTGTCGGGCAGCAGACAAGGCCAAGACACAGGGAAAAGGCTGTGGTGGATGGCCCCTCTCGCTGCTGAGAGAATGGGAGCAGTAGTGTGATATATAATGCAATTTCAGGTGTTAAAATATAGGCTAAAAAAAGATAAAAAAAAAGCACAGGCAAAGATACCTGACATATACCATGTCTCTTTCTCTCTCTATCACAAACACACACACACTATCATATTGTTTTGGTGTGATTGTGATTTGTGTGGGTGCTAAAATAGCCCTCCTAGATAAGAGCATATCTGTCCCCTCTCAATGGCCACTTCGATGGCAGCAGAGAGAGGCCCTAACCTAATAATGATACAGTGGAGCTGGGAGACACACACACACACACACACACGTGGATCGAAACTCTCTTTTTTTTTATCATTTCTATAGCACACAGATGCAGACACACAAAAACAGATAGTCTAATTAAGTTTTATCTATTTATGGTATTGAGCTGATTATGCTGGATGAAATTGTGTTTGTTTGCCAGGGCTGCAGATGAAAGCTGAGAGCCTGTTACTCTCTGATGTTATCACCCACACATCACACTCTAGTGTTATTCTATTAGGACTGAGTGAGTTTCTTTGTGTGAGTGTGTGTGTGTGTGATGTTTGAGTGGGAGACAGAGAGGGAGCATATGTATATGCGAGGGCAAGAGTGTGAGTGCACATGAGAGTGGGTGTGTTGTGTGCATTTGAAAGAGAGAGAAACCCAGGGGAGGAAGGAGGTAAAAGTATGAATTGGATGAAGCACTGGATGGACTGATTGATGGACAAATTACTGGGCTGTTTATCATTAGATTCTACAAATGAAGAAAAAAAGACCCTTTCACACGTCTCTGTTCTTTTCCAGGAAATGCTTTCTAAAGGAGGTATTTTTGCTCTGACCCGCCTTCTGACCCAGTGTAAAAGCCAGTATATCACTAATATAAAACCTGGAATAATGACGTCTGTGTTTTCACATGCGTTAGTCCCACAGGGAGACTGACAAAAACAACAAAGTCTGAGAAACTCTACAGTAAAAGATGCTTTGTCTTTCTTACCCGTAATCTGACAGCCGTAAAGTTCAAACCGCAGTGCAATGCCGTTCTTCCATGTCTGAGGTCTGACTCGTACGAAACGGGCCAGGACTGGCTGTGGGATGCGATTGAGAACCACCTCTGTGGCGTCGGTGTTGGCATGGAAAACCTATGGAGAGTGAGAAGAACAGAGGACACTCAAGAATACTACTTTGTTATCCCGTGCAGGAAGGGTAGAAGGAGAAGGAGCCGCAACAGTTCAATCTCAGGCATTTCACAAACAGGACAAAGGATAAAGCCTGACATTGCAGAGTCATATAGTGTTAATACGTGGGTATGCACACTGTTTTCTACCGAAAGAGTTTGTGCTGAAAAAGCCTAGAATAGTGGAGTTAACTCTGATATGGTTCCTGGAGAGATGCTCTGTTCACATGCTGGGGTTTTAGCTAGTGGATCATTCTTAGGATGACAATATCAGTTGGTCTGTCTTTCACTTTGGTTTAGACTGAATGGACTTTTGGATGGATTGCCATGGATATTTGTACTGATATTCATGGTTCCCAGATGGCATGTCCTAATAATTTTGGTTATCCTCTAGTTTCCCCTAGTGTCACCATGACATTCACATTTTTTTAATGAGATGTTTCAACATTAGGTGGATGAACCAATATGAAATTTGGTACTCGTGTACTCATGCTACCTTCAGGAACTTTCCTCTAGCATCATCAAACTCATAGATCAAAGCTCATCAACATAGGAAATGCATTTCTTAGCTACTTCCAAGAGTGACAGCAATAATATATGCATCAGTCTATTGTTTGTGGAACTGTGTGTTTTATGTTAGAAAACATGCATGAATATGTCAGGTTTGCTCGGCCGCTCTGGCCTCCCTCACCTTTCCTACTGTCTCTTGCCCATTAACACTAATCACGTTCACCTGTTCCTCACTCCCTTATCACCAGCTGCACTTGATTAGGTCGCTCACTATATTACCCGGTTTCACTCCTCGGTCACTTGCCAGTTCCTTCTAGTCACTAGGCCAACCGTACTCCATGCGTTGTCATTGTTTTTGTATGTATTTATCCCCAGCCAGCTACTGTTTTGTGTTCCCCCCATGGACTGTTCCTCCAGACCGTGGCTCCACTCTCTCCTCCCAGGCAGGTCAATTTAATTTATCAGATGAAGAAATGATGGTGTCAGCAGCTCAGTCTAATGTCCCTTCTCAGCTGACATACCTCAAATGGCCAGTCAGCATCAGCTTTGCCGGCCCGACCATCGCTATCATCAGGGTGTAAGTAAGAGTGTGTGTTTTATGTTAGAAAGATGCATGAATCACTCAGGAGCAGTGGCCAAGAAGAGCTTTTGGCAAATTGAATTATAGTTTGGGTGTGTAAAATTTACGGGATAATTCAAGGAAATGGGTTTTATAACTGAGAACAGATCCTGGTTCATTTCAAGCATTTAAAATCACTCATTTATTACTACTTCGTTATTACTCCTTCCTTCCACTGGTTCTCTTTACATCCATCAAATTCCTACCTTCTTTGAAATCTTCATACAACTTGTTCTTTCAGTCTTCACTCTTTTCTGGCACACCTAGTTTTTCATGCTCGGTGCTCCACCATCGACCCCTCACCCACAAGTTTTTTTTTTTTGCACCCTGAGAATATTATCATGCAACTAGACAGACAGTGCAAACCTCCACCAAGGCAGCTCCCTGCCTGCATAATGCCATTAGATCTAAAAGCAATATTCCCATGATAGTTTGACTCAAACTCATAGATCAAAGCTCATCAACATAGGAAATGCATTTCTTAGCTACTTCCAAGAGTGACAGCAATAATATATGCATCAGTCTATTGTTTGTGGAACTGAAGTCAGAATGTGTATATTTTTTCACACTGGATAGTCGTATTGTTAAACTGACTCAGGAAAACATCATTTAACATCAAGTCCACAAAGGAAGGAATGAGTGAGGTTTTCTTACACGCTCATAAACACAGTCTGAGGCCAGGCAGTGTGTAACAAAACAAGGTTGAAAGTATGTAGAAGAGCATCATTTTCTTGTGGCCCCTTGACTTAACCACACACACACACACACACACACACACACACACACTGGAAAACAACCTTTCCTCTCTCACTCAAAGAGGGCAAAGAAAAACTCACACTGTCACCCCTCAGCATACAGACATCCACAACATGATACACATACACAACACTGCTTCCAGTCACAAGTGTCTCTCACAAACACACAGTCTTTCCACCACCTAACACACTGCCCCCCGAGCACCTAAACTCCCCACCGTGTGTACAACACCCGCAGAAAACGACTTCCTCTGAAAACACACACAAATAGAGATAAAAGGAAACTGAATGCAAGCACACATGGCCAGAAGCTCTGTTTTTGTCTCTTGACACCAAGACTTTATATCTCTATCAGTCAGTGTCATCTCTCTGTTGGTCTCACCACAGGAAAACACAGCTGGGCTGCTAGTCTTCTCCCTATCATTTCACCCCCCCCCCACCCCTTCTTTCTGCTTTTCTCTTCAACATCTCTTTCTCTCCCTGTTGCGCTGCTATGATGATGTACTGCTGTAAATGTAAGGAAAAAAGCCCCAAAGACTGATTTCCCTCTGTGTCTCTAGCACTCTTTCTACTGTGTTACATCAGTGCTGACAACACAGCATAGTGTGTTTATTACAGAGCACAGTAAACCTCATTCAGTAGAGCCAAAGGCCTTGCAATTACATGCTTGGGTACTCTTTTATACAGTAGATGTTAGCTTTGTTTAAGGTGTGTGTCTGTGTGTGTAAGTTCACTCTTTTCCTCCTGTTCTCAATCCATTAAATTGCAGGGCCTGGCAGTGGTGAGAAAATATGGATGAAAGGGGTTTCTGACTTGCAGGAACAAGAGCAAGCTACTGGGTCGGCTGGGAACTGAACCTCAGACCTGGTGGACGTTTGATACACAGTCAGACCCAGTGAACTCATGTCCTCACAGTGGCCTTAATACCAGAAACTGTGACCAGTTAAATTATGGAAAAAATGTCTAAAGGTCCCAAATGACTTAATGGGATTGTGGTAGCAGACTGTAGTTACAAGTGTGTGCGTGTCACTGTGTCTCGAAGTGTAAAAGTGTAATTATGAAGTCTCACCCCTAGGAGCTGGAGGCTGGCGGGTGCTTTCTGATTTCCCTTGGTGCACACTGAAACATTTCTTCAGCGCGCAAACACAAACACACACATACTTTTTTATGCATCTGCTTTTATGCACTGTATGTGCACATACGAGTACCTGTACATACTGCATGAGTCTTCAGCTTTGATGTGCACATGTCTAACCTTGCACCTTTACCAGCTACTCATTTGGAAGTGGAGTGTTCCTGTTTGTGTGTTTTTGTGTATGTGGGAGCACTTCAGAGAAAAGTAAACACGATGTCCACAGACATGAATCTGGTGTCCATCTTTTCTCGATTATCAGCTGTGTTCAGGGCCACCAAGCAGCTGCAACTCCATTTCAGCTGTTGCTGTACTTTTATACCATCACTTTAGCAGCAGGCTGAAATCGTGATAATGAAGCATCAGCAATGAGTCTGGTGAGAAATGATTTGTAAAGCCTTTCAAACTTGTCAAACTATTTTACGCTGCTGTGTGACTTTAATTTAAGTTTTAATCTTCCTCTTTGGCCCATGTTAGTGTGATTACTCAGACTATTTGTAATGTATTATTTGTTAATGTGTCATAAACAGCCACATTGTGAAAGGTAAACCAGCAGAACATTGGTTACCTACCTCTTTAGGTTGATATAAACTATGAGGCAGTTCAATACTGTGCATTATAGTAAGTTGTGTTACACTATTGTTAACTTGTGAGACATGTTTAAGCAGTTAAAACTAATACTAATGAATTTGATTGATAAACTATGTAAGTAATGAACTAATGTATAAAAAACCTTACAGATTATCTGTGCAAGCAGCTTATTATGACCCATATCTAGTGGCAGTATTAATTATGACAAGGAGCAAAGGAGGAAATCAGGTGATGTTAATGTAGAGTGACACAGTCTGTAAAGGGAGGAAGTCAGGTTGCATGGATGGGTTGACAAAACACAAGGAGAGACCTCTCTTCATTTCCAGTTTCTAACCCATCTGAATCATACCAGAGGGTAGAGACCAGGATATGTTGTTGTCAGTGACGTGCTGTGAGGTTGACAGCTGGTGAGGCACTAACTCTTTTACAGTCAGATTTACAAATACAAATTGTCTGTTAACAGACAATGCGTTATGTTTTATATCTCATATCAACATTCTTCACACAAACGTGACCCATATTTAATTTGAGGTTAAAATTTATTCCAGTTGAGCTTATTTCTAACTAGAAATAATAAAAGTTTATGGTCTTACCTTTACTTGTACACGAAATCCATTTGTCAGCTGGTATGTATTACAAACCCTTTTACCGTTCGAATCCAATATTAAAACAGATGTTTTCAATAAAGAAGATCCTTCTGGACAAAAATGTCCAGACTGTCAAAAATGTTTTGATTGAAAGTCCAGATTTGCGAATTTTCTCAGCTTGGAAATGTAATCTTCCATTTTGATAAGGCGGATTGTAAAGGAAATATAAACAAGCACGAAGAAGATTGAAGGTAGCGCAAGAATCTGTGGGCTCACTAGCGCCCTCTGCCTTGAGGCAGGCGTACTGTTTGCCTCACCGAGTAACTTTTTT
>NW_018128033.1:547021-572563 GCF_001952655.1 Monopterus albus
CGAGAGGCACAGCAAAGTGCTGCCTCATCGTGCATCTCCTCCATGTATTTGAACAGGACATACGGAAATTCTGCTATTCTTTATTGAAAAAAAATCCTTCAACATCGGATTCGAATGGCAAAAGGGCCTACAACACACACCAGCCGACAAATATTAACATTTATTATATTTTATGGTTAACTTTTTTTTCTTTTCAAGATTGACAGGGGAGGCTCTGCCTCACCTGCCTCCCCTGCCTCCCCTGACCGCACGTCATTGGTTGTTGTCTCTCTCTAAGCTCAGCCCTGTGATACTGACTGAACTGTCCAGGGTGACATCGCCTCTCGCCCAATGTCAGCTGGGATGGGCTCCAGCCTAGTGACCCTAGACAAGTGACCCATATGGTCATTTAATTTAAAGCACTTGTTGTTTTTAACACAACACCGTCATTTTTGATATTCAACCTATTTAGGACAGTGTGAAGGGTTTGTGGAGACTCATTAACAAATATATTTTAGTTCCTTACCTCCAGGTCCTGGCTCTGCAGTAACAATCCACAGTGAGGAGGTGTAAGGGGATATTTAGCAACCCGGATCACTCTAGGCTCTGCTGAAAAGGCTTCAATAACAATCAACTAATGGACTGCACCTGCAACCCAACTCAGGTTATAATGTGTGTGTCTGTTGTGTGCATTTTGTATAGGTTTGTTGATGGTCCACCTGTGTTAAAAGACAAGGGAAGATGACACCACGAACAGATGCTTTACTTTGCACCTCTTTTTCAGTCTTCCTTTTTGTCTCTCATACACACACAAACACACCCATGCTCACCAACACACAGACCTACACAAACAAGCAGAAACGTCATTTAACACCAATAGAACAAGAACAACACCAAGCAAAAGATTTTTTTTCCTATTCAGATGATACATGTGACTTCAGACATGAAGAGAATTTTCTCGAGTTACACACACTGACTCCACTGACTAACAACAGTGTGCAGAGTAGTTGATTCTGGTTTGGAGTCAAACAGTAACTAGCCAGGTCTAGCTGTGACTATAGGATAAAAAAAGAGCATGACAAAAAATATGTTCACCTCATGGGAAAGAAAAGAACAGGTGTGTGTGTGTGTGTGTGTGTGTGTGTGGCTATGCTGTGGGCCTGCAGGGCCACAGTCAGTCAGCCAGTGACGACAGACATGCTGAATTATTCAAATGTCTGTGCTTTGCGAGTGTTGTGTATATGTGTGTGTGTGTGTATGTGTGTGGATACAGTTATAAAATAGTAAAACACCCCTGTCTCCTCTCATTGCATACACATGAACACACACACACACACATATAGGGAGGCAACCTGTCTTTAGCTAAATCTGAGTGTATGTTGGTGTGTCTGAGTGTGTGTGACAGTGTAGTCCTGAAATCCTACATCATATCTCCTTTGTTGCCTCCCCTCTTTTGCTTTCAGCTTTTCTTTGTTTATTTGTCACCGTCTCCTTTCTCCCACTCTCCTGTGACCTCATCCCTGTTGCATTTCCCTCATCTCGGGGCTTTCCTCCCTCTATTCTGTCGTTTCATTTTCTTTCCCCTCTCCTGACATTCTTCTCAGCTGTATGGCTGAGACCTCTGCTCTACCCAGAGAGACTTACGGTCAACACCCTTGTCTGCTATTCTCATTATTCCTCTTCTCCCCCTGCCTCCATCCATCCACCCATCCCTCTTTCTTTTGCTCCGTGGTTCCCCAGTGAACATTTCTTTCCCCCTTTCTGATTCTTTCCTTCAATCACTTGTTCCCCTCTGAACCTTGCTTTCTCCCTCCAGTGTCCACCTCTTTTCCTCCCTTTGCCCGCTTCCTTCTCTCTAAATCAGTTCAATGCTTGACTGGTTGACCTTTTGCTTGTGTTTTTCTTTCTTTACTAATTTTTTCTTCAACTTTCCTACACTTTATTCTCATCACAATTCCTCACCCTCCCTCTCATTCCACCCACGTCTCCCTTCTCCATCCCTCTCTCTTCATCCATCCTCCCTCTCACAGATTAAGGTGGGAATAAGAGGTTTTAGTCTTGGCTGAGGTCCAGTGTTGTAATGGCCACAGCCTGCATCGGTTCAGGAGGGCTACGTAATGACATTTGTACCACGCTGAGTTTAAATGTACCTCTACTAGCAAAAGACTCTCAAACTCCTCCAGACAACATTTTTCAACCCAAGAGCTCTGAAAATTGCTGCTTTTCTCTTATTCTCTTGTCAGCCATTTTTTGCACTGAATTATAAGTTAAAAGTGAGAAACACTGCACTCGACCCAAGGCAAAATAAAAAAAGAGAGATAGATCTGTGTGCAACCAAAGGTTACATCCAAAGCACAAAGAAAACAGAAGCTGTTTTCTCTTTTGTTTTTTGGTTTTAAATATATCTGGCATGTAGGAGCACAGGGAAATAAACACAAACATTTTGGCTATGCCTTTCATCTGAAAGACTGCTGCACACTGAAAAAGCCATAGCCTTTGGTGTATCTCAGTACAATGTAGGAGCAAATGGTGTCTGAATATCACTTTCTCCTTTCCTCCAAAAAGTTTACATGCATTCCATGTGTCCCATCTGGCTCACAACAAGCCTCTAATGACATTATCAATTACAGATCACACAAATCATTGAGATGTTGTGTGACAGTGGTGCCAACTCCCAGATGTTTAAAAATGAAGTGTGTGCATATGCATGTTCCTCTCTCTCTCTCCCTGTGTGTGCATACACACAGTGGCTGCTTCATGAACAGTTACTCCTTTGTGACAAATTTTAACATACGACAAAAACAAAAGAGGTTGTAAACACAGCTGTATTTGTCCACCTGCATGCAAGTATTTGTGCCTCTGCTATTATATAAATGCATAGTTGTAGTGCACATGTTTGCAATAGTACAGATCGTATACTGTGCTCAAATGTCTTTTTTTTTATGCCCATGTAGCTTCCATTATTTTATGTTCTCCTGCACTGCACGATTACCTCAACACAAGATCTTTAGCACTACACGCCAAAGTCTGAGCTGGATCTAAATAATAATCTGGATCAACTGATCCACAATGCCCACATTTATGGGGCTCACAGATAACTTGCTAAACTTGCAACTGTGAGAGAACAAGTGATGCTACAGACTTGCAATGCTGATCAAATTTTAGCTGAAACTCTGCTGACTCAGTGGGGTATCAACAGAGTGGCCATATCTTTAAAAGTTACTGAAGAAAACCACATTATTATGAGAGTCAAACTATCATGGGAATATTGCTTTTAGATCTAATGGCATTATGCAGGCAGGGAGCTGCCTTGGTGGAGGTTTGCACTGTCTGTCTAGTTGCATGATAATTTTCTCAGGGTGCAAAAAAAAAAAACTTGTGGGTGAGGGGTCGATGGTGGAGCACCGAGCATGAAAAACTAGGTGTGCCAGAAAAGAGTGAAGACTGAAAGAACAAGTTGTATGAAGATTTCAAAGAAGGTAGGAATTTGATGGATGTAAAGAGAACCAGTGGAAGGAAGGAGTAATAACGAAGTAGTAATAAATGAGTGATTTTAAATGCTTGAAATGAACCAGGATCTGTTCTCAGTTATAAAACCCATTTCCTTGAATTATCCCGTAAATTTTACACACCCAAACTATAATTCAATTTGCCAAAAGCTCTTCTTGGCCACTGCTCCTGAGTGATTCATGCATCTTTCTAACATAAAACACACACTCTTACTTACACCCTGATGATAGCGATGGTCGGGCCGGCAAAGCTGATGCTGACTGGCCATTTGAGGTATGTCAGCTGAGAAGGGACATTAGACTGAGCTGCTGACACCATCATTTCTTCATCTGATAAATTAAATTCCACTCTTCATCCTCTTTAATCCTTCCCTATAAACACCAATCTGTAAGACTATATACAATATACACTGTACATACTATGTATCTAACTAATATTCATAATGTACCAAGGAGGCAATGATATACAGTAGTAGATCCAGTGAAAGGACAACAAACAACCATGAGCTGAACCATCAGATTACTGCACAGACTGACTCACCAGGGGGCCCAGTGGCTCCAAAGACTGCTGCCAGTTGGCTTTAGGTTGTGTGTGTGTGTGTGTGTGTGCATTTGTAAGACAGAGGAATATTCTATACCAGAAGCTGCTGCTTGTTTATTCTAAACCTGTCTTCCTAAAAAAACCCACATACATTCATTGCACATACACTCTCACACAACCCTCCGTCTCCCTGGGTTTTCGGCTTTGAAGCGGTTTTCCAGGGTTATGGGAGAGTCAAGGGGGATTATGGGTGGTGACACCAACGTCCTCAAAACATCACCATTTATCTGTTATGATGTTTGATTTTTATTGTTTCCTTGCCTGGTGTCAGCAAAATATTACTCTCTGACTGACAAAACAACTGATCAGGCGGTAAAACATAATTCTTAGTTTTCCATTTATTGTACAAAAGAAGTAAAATTACTCCCATTCATTAGGCCAGTGACAAAAATTATTAGTTTTCCAATCAACCCAACCCTTGCCTAAGCTGTCAACCTATTTTTTTTATATATATATAATTTGCTTTACTCTCACTATCTTGTCCTCCTCCTTCTTCATACCTCAACTTAATTATGCTCACTGCTTTTCTCCATCAATCACTTCTCTTCAGCTATAAGCCTTATGGGATCTGCATTCACAGAGGAACCCCAGATGGTGAGTCTAGAGCTCCCATTTCCCTCCTACAGCACAAGAATCATTTGTATGTACAATATGCATCTGTGAGTGTATGCACGCATTAGCGTTCATGAAGGAAACTTGGCGTTAGACCGCAGGACAAACATATGTGACCACAACAGCAGGGATAGAACGGCTGTGATGGAAAATCCAGCCACAACCACTGGAAAGCTCCTCTGCTTTAACTGCAGTTGTGACCATTTTAGAAACCCTCAGTACTGTCTGCTTCATTTCTATCTGGCACTCCAAGCCTGTAGCACAAACACACTGATGACGTATCATGCCTCAACACCTCTGAGAGAAAAAGCTTGGAGACCTGTCCAGCCAGGTCAACATTAGGCAGGGTCCTGACCAGTAACTAACAAAAACCAGATGGGATGTGGAAAACAGACTGCAGTGTAAATGCAGTTGCATACAATGATGTAAGGTATCACTTGGAACTTGGAGACATGTGCTGGTTCTGGCTTGGTCATAAACCTTAAAATGAAGCCAAGTGAATAGCAGTGGAAGAGCTGTAATTGCAGACACCGGTTGAATTTTGGGCTTGTGGTCAACTCTTGCTGCATATATTCCATCTCAGATTTCTCACTACCACTTCCATGTGGGTGCATGTTAAGGCATGTGTGTCACCCAAGAGCATCCACACTTTTTTTCAGGCCCTCCAATGGCAGCAATGTGTGTTTGTGCACGAGCCCCATCCTACCTTATGATTCTTGCCATGTCTGTAGACCATCCAGTCCTCTCCATTGGTGCTGACCTCAAGCTTGAAGGTGCTGACATAGTAGGTTTTTTGAGTTTCCTTTGAAATGGCACCCTGTGTGGCAATGCCTGTAAGCACCTTCAAAGTATGGAGATCCACCTGTTGACAGGAGAAAAGCTTTAATAAAAAAGAAAATTTCATAAACAAAGTATTAAAGAATGTGAACAAGCTGAGAACTGATCACTCAAGTGGTTTGTGAAGCAGCTGAAACAAATGGAAATCCCAAACAAAATTCTCAATTTTATTAATCTAAATCTAATCCTACTTCAAATGTTAGCTCAAACCCCATGTCGCATGCCTGATGAAATACTGCACCTCCTAAAACATCAAATTAATCAGACAGATGTAAACAAACATACACCTGGACTTATCAGCACCTGCCTCTTACCTTCACCTCTCTCCTTTCCTCCCGTCTTCATCTGCTTCTCTCTGTTTCTCTACTCTCTTTGTCTTTCTCATGGCAGATCGATAATAATGACCCGGGGCTCATTTTAATTTCCTCCCATACAATAGCCATAATCACCTCCCCATCCTGACTGTGGATGCTACACTACGTGTCTGGCATGTTGCTAACTGTGTTACATCACATGTGGACAGCACTGTGTGCTGGATACGGGCTTAAAGCTCCTTCGATTCAAAGTCCTTTAAGTAGATACTCCCTCTGCAGTGTCCAAAACAAGTAAATCAAGTGGAACAGTGTAGCTTTCTAAACCACAACATAACATGACAAAATAAAATAAAATACAATCAAGTAATGCTTTTATAAACAGTTTGTAAAGCACAATAATGAAGCAAGATATTTAATTCTTTTAGGAACACAATTTACCATTGTAATGAGGAACACCTGCCAACAATAACTGCTGGGCTACAATTAACCATATAATTATATTGAAAACTGCAGGTCTGAAAATACCTTAAGTCAAATGTTAGGTATTATATTCAGCATTTCAACTAAAGGGAAACTCAAAAAAACAGAATAATTATTTCCCATAACCTTTTGCAACTGTAAAATTACTTTTCACACTACTCATCAAGCTCATCATTGCAAACCTGATGCAGTTTGTAATTAGTATGCTCTACTCATAAAATGCTTTTGCTGAGGGTTATAGTAGTATCATTAAGAAGAAGCTTTATTTTATCGTATCCTGTACAAAGAAATTTTGTGTGGAGCCGAGGGCCCCAGGCCACTGTGTGCATACGCGCCACCATCACAGGCAATTTGGGGGTTCAGTGTCTTGCCCAAGGACACGTCGACATGTGGACTGCAGGCACCGAGATTCAAACCTTCAATCTTCTGGTTGGGAGGCGACTGCTCTACCCACTGAACCACTGTCACCCCACAGTTAACAGTTCCTTACTAGGGACATAGTACATGTGCAACTTTGTAACAGGAGCTTTTCGCATTTTTAAGCTCTCTATTCAAATGAATGATGGCTTCTGCATGTTGGAAGAGAGCAGAAGATGAGAAAGGTTCTAACATTTATTCTCCTCCATGGGAACTGCTGAAACCTGTAGATTAATCAGAACTTGTTGTGTGTGTGTACATGTGTGAGTGTGAGTGTTTACTGTGCCTCCCAAGCGGGCATAGTACAAAACACCGGGGGAGGTAAAATGCTGCCTTTGTTATCTGTCAGAGGGACAGGTGTTTTAGATTACTTCACACACACACACACACACACACACACACACACACACACACACACACAGGCAGATGCACACACATGTCTGCACGTTTAGGGCCAGGCAGACAACTAATCAATGGTACGGAACCAAGGAGAGGAGCAGATGAGTAAAGAAGGAGGGGAAAGGAGTGAGGGAGAAGCAGAGAGAGAAAAAAGAAGAGCTGGGGGTGAGGACAAATGAAAGACAGAGAGAGAGAGAGACAATGATATGCTAAGTGAGGCTTCCCAGGGAAGGTTCCTCATCAATCACAGAGTTGTTAGAAGAACGGAGCCACCAGTGCTCACATCATCAGCCCGCACCACACCTCACTGGGCCAGAACAGAATAAAACACAACAATTATATAAGCTACATCAGTGAGAGAAAAACCCACATGTGGCTCTTGAGCCAACATGGCAACATATGCACGCCTGAGCTGCATGGGCACATGTATCAACAAACACACATGCATTAACACGCACACACATACTTATAAGAGACCGGATGGTGCAAGATATAAGAAAGAGAGGCATGTTGGCATTTATGACAGCTGCTTGTCAAGACACCAGCTATTGCACACATACACATGCACGGGCTTTGCTCTCTGCAAAGTGTTAACGCAGGCGAACAGCTGAGAGCCTCTGTGGAATGAAGCGACCCAACCACAACACTGGTGACCAGAGAGTGACAGAAAGACAGCAAAAGACACATAGAAGCTATATATCCAGGCTGTCAAACCAATTTTATGCAAATATGTGATGTGTCACAAACAGTAAAATCTTTATCGGGGGTTTTCTGTGGATTGAGATTATTGTATAACGGTAAGTCTTTCAGCAACTGATTCATGTTACAAAAATTCTTTAGAGTCAGCTAATTTGAGAGTGGATTGGTGAGAGCATGCTGTCAGCTGCAGTGGACGTAAGACAGGAAGGAAGTATGAAACCGATGAGACCTTGGCCTTGTGCTGCCTCTTGGCCACAGTCCTTTCCTGTGTTTTTCTGGACCAAAGTTTGACTACAGTGGAGCTCTGACAGTCAGAGCCACTGCTTTTGTTCCACCTTTATCTGTGACTATCTGAGATTGTCACATTGTTCTTGTACATTAACAGATGAGGTGCTGTCTGTACATAAAATAAAAAATGCTCCTCCCAAAAAGACCAAAAAGGTCCAATGGGTCCCACCCTGTCATCATGTTTCCTAACTTTGCATATAACAAATAAAGATTTTGACTTTGACCAGTGTCTATCACCAGACCAAATTTCATCCCATCCAATCTGGATCAAGGATGGTAGGACACATTGTGTGTTGCTCTGGATCTTTTTTTTCACAACAGACTGTTGCATGAGTGAATATAATGCCTTGGCCGAGGTACATGCGCTCACTGAGTGCTCTTATTTTCAGAATGTGTTCTAATTTAACTTATGCTATAAATTTTAATCCCGTAAAAAAAATTTCTACAAAATCCTACTACTGTACAACGCTTTATACTGTATATTAAAAATTCTGCCATGTTTTTTTATTTTAAAAATCAGTATAAAGTACAAATAAAGCACAGTGTTCGACCACAAGGTCAATCATCTATCATAAAGCACACTGAAAATTATGATTATCCACCCACCCACTAAAAAAACAATATGCCAGGGTTAAATGTGTACTGGTTTTATTAGACTATAGAGAGGTGACACCCAAGAAGTTAATCAGTTGTTTACAGATGGCATCGCACTGAAACATGCCTTGCTGCCCTGTTTGAATCCATTTCTGTCAAAGGGGTGAATGAACCTCACAGTCCGTTCCCCCTCTCTCTCAGACAGCCTCATAACTCAGGCTTGGCACAAGATAGGCACAAAGTTGGCCCTGTGATAGAACACAGGAAACAGTGCTTAACCCAGGCATCTAGCTGCTAAACCTTGATATTGCTACACCTCCCACTCACACTCTGTGTCGCTCGCTCTCTCACTCACCCACACATACACTGACACAAATATAGCTGTGATAGAGTTATTATGTGTGACATGACAACACAAAAATGCTGTTAAAATAAGTGTTTTTAGTTTAGGCAGAGTCACTTTCTTGTTTCAAGGAAACAATTCTGCATTTTAGGATTAGGCTCAACAGTAACATCCAAGGCTGAGAAATGAAGCCAGAGTGGAAGTGTTAACACCTGCACTTCCTCACATGGCCAGTTCAGGTTTTAAGGAAAAACAAACCTGTTCATAGCTTGAAAGAAAAAAACAGTTTTATTCTCTATAGTTAATTTTCCCTTCCATGACAACTGTACATGGGATGAACGTTTATATAACTTGTCCATTTAAATTATATTGAGGCTAAAAGTTATGCATAATTAAGGGCGTAGCCACTTTGAGTGACAGGTGGGAGGGTCCCACCACAGCTGGCTAGCCACTAGCTGTATAGTCAGCTCCACTCACTCCACCTCTTTGGCTATTTTTGGATTAGCTGGAGTTAGGCAGTACCACTGGCAAAGGCCAGACGTAAGCTTCAGAAAACCAAAGGGTGATAACACAGAGGGTTCATCCATCTTTTATATACAGTCCATGATTAGACTCTTAGATTTGTAGTTGGCGCTGTCACCTCACGGTAAGAAGGCTCTGGGTTCAAGCCCGGGGCCTTTCTGTGCACAGTTTGCATGTTCTCCCTGTGTCTGCGTGGGTTGCCCCCCCCCGACCCTATTCAGGAATAAATGGTATAGCTAATGGATGGATGGACCAAAAACATATTAAAATAGCTCTTTACTGTCTGTGCATTTTACCCCATCTGTTTAGTCAACAGTGCGAGTTCAGTGCATGTGGAACAGACGTTCCTTTGTCTTTCAGTGTATTGTAGTTAGATTTAAATAAGAACTGAGACAACTGAATGCATGTTTTAAAGCTGAGGACAAAATCATACCTGTATGTACTCCCTGTTGCTGTCCTCACCGGGCGTCCATCCATTGTTGTTGTAATTGAGTCGGGCCTGTCGTGGCAGCCAGTGACCATCATAGAAACTTGATGAGGCTGTGATCTGGTCGTCTGTGATCTTTCCTGACTCCATACCGAATGCATAGCTACAATGGAACGCTAAAAGGGAGAGCAGAAGAGATTCGGGTGAATATTTTTTCATAATAAAAACACAAACAACAGGTAGCAACTTACACTTACTCTCACTGACTTCCTTGTGTGTCATGTTGTAGCGAGCTGAGAAGCCATCTTTAGCCACTGCCATGTCAGTGTGGAAAGACAGAGAGAGAATCCCAGTAGACGACTGGATCTCAGGAGGCACCCTGGTCCCACAGTACCGGCCAATCAAAGGGCCCACTGTCAACCATACAAGAATTATTTAATTAGCCATCAGACTGTTTAAATTCTGCCAGCAACTTAAATATGTCAGTATGGACAACAGTAAGGAACTGAGTCACCAGGTGACATAATGGTTTACTCGTCATTCTTTATCCCTTAATCCACTCATTTGTTTATCTATATCCTTTACATTGTTTATTCTCTTTTCCATGACCTCTTTCACTACCTGTCCACTGACATTACACACATTCTCATCACACTACATTCTAATGTCATCACCCCTCGTCCCTGCATCTGTATTCTGGACAGGACGTGGTTTTACGAGGTGTGATATGTATACTAAATCCAAGGGTCTAAGTAATTCCTTTACTGTCTTCTTCACTAAAGCCACAACTTGTATATATCAACACAAACAGTGTGATTTAGAGCCCTAGGGTGTGTGTGAAGGGGTGGGAGCACAGATAGTAGATTCATCCTGCCCTGACTCCTCTCTCACACACATGAGGAGGCTTGTGGAGGAGGAAGAGGATGAGAAAATAGCTGGCAATCGATCAGTGCTGATAGATTTTTTTTTCTTGGTTTTGGAATGGTGGATATTTGAAATGGGGCCCTTGAGCAAATAACAGTAATAACTCTTTTCTTAATAGGTGTGAGGAAAACAGGAAGAAGGGAAGAAAAGAACATCTCAAATCCACAGATTCTGTAAATGAAGGGATGGTATTTGGATAAAATTCTGGTCAAACAATTAATACTTAATTCAATAGTTTTTTTTAAATAATTCCTTATTTAACATTCCTAGCTTACAGATACAAATCATCTTGTTCAGTTCCTGTTGCCCCGTCAGAAAACAGAAACATCATCACACACTGCAATACTTCATAGTCTAGTTTTCTCTCTTTGTGTCTTCTTGTCCTTGTGCGGTTCCTGATCCCTGCTTTCCTGCAAAGGGTGAAAGTAAGTGCTTCACCCCTTCATCTAATCCTGAATATTTCCTTCCCTTTCAACTTCCTCTCGCTTCATTTCACTTTCCTTCTTTCTTGTTGTCTCTCTCCATCACTCAGAGCAGAAGCCTTTTATCCTCTCCTTCTCTTCCACTCTTCTTTTATTTTGACTTTCTGGTCAACTTTATGTTCTACTTTCATTTTTGCTTCACCTCTCTTGTCTTCTATTAAATCCTCTGGCGAAGATGGATATGAGTAAAGATACTGTGGCTTCTTTCTATTCTCCTTTTAACCCCCCTCTTTTCCTGGTTCCATCTCTCTGGCTGTTCTTTCCTCCTCAGACTAAATTCGTTAAGTCAGGTTATTCATACACTATAAAAAACATAATTATTTGCTTTCATTTGCTACCAGCTGATTTCTAAGTACCTTAGAAGATCTGGGAATTAAGAAATTAAAAATGTTTCCACTCCAATTGGTCAGTTTGTAAAACTAAATACACTGGTTGAGAGAAATAGAAGCTGTCACACAACAAACTACATATAAAGTCATCAAAAACTAAAATGAAGTAATATAAAATATTAAAGCAGGTGTTTATTTTCCAGGATGAAAATCACTGTATTCCCTTTAAATCCTCCTGTTTCTCAGTGTTCTTCTTGGAGGAAGACCAGAGGTCCTCTGGCCTCCATTTACTTATCTCTGTGTTCCAGTCTTCCCCTCAGTGTAGGACTTTTCTTTGCTCTTTTCGTTCTTGTAAACTAGATCCAAGGTCTTTGTGCCTTAGACTCGTCCTTCTGCACTCTTCCAGTTCTTCTCGTAGCTAGACCAGAAATATCCTAGCCCTCTGTCGGTCCTCCTCTCACCTCCCCTCTTTTCTCCCTCCTCTCACCAACTCTCATTTTATTGTACCCTTGAAAAGTTTTTCTCCAAAGTAGGTGCCAACATCCTGCCTGTAAGCTTAACTTTCATCTTCCTACTCACAGCTACTAAAATAGTTGCTACTCCACCTCAGTCAATAATGATGTAGGCAAGGCAGAATGCATACTGTACCATTTTTACTTAGCTCTGTGTACAGGCTCATGAAATGGCTGACTTACTGTTTGACATTTCCATCAAGTTTACCCTCATCAACACTTTTTTCAGAGCTGGACACCAAAATCATTGTCATTTTCAGATGATTAGTATAGGTCTCACCTCCTGGGAGCCCGTCCCACACTTCGAGCCAGTCGTATTTGCAGTCGCCCTCCCCACCTGGCAGGGGGTCATTCTCCAGGTCAAAAGTGAGGAAAGTGAGGGTTACATCCATGCTCGGGGGGACGATGATGATGAAGGAGCACTCCAGGTTGTGGGGGTATTTGTCAGGGAAGCCCGGGGACTCAATGAGACCTGAGGGGCTGGTGAAGTTATGGGAACAATCTGAACCTGGGATGAAAACACAGAATGTTGAACAGAAAATAAATATCAATAGCAGTCTGAGGTTGGTATACCTCATTAACTGTGACCTTATCTAGAGAATGTGTTTAGAAAAGGGTGTAGTCACCTTGGACTGGAATTATACATCAAACTAATGATATTAATCTGGGCAGACGCTCGAGTGCTGTTTTTAGAGGAGCCTGCATTCAAACTCACAGCCAACTCGAAATCTGCCTTAGAATTTCATAATCCTCTGGAGTTGTTATTTCTGTTTTCTTCATTAGATAGAAGGGCTATGTGAAATTAACTGTGAATCCACATTATGTACTTTAAAGGCAGTTAATGTGATTTGTGGGAAGCACAGGGAATGTGAACATGAGTGTGGTTAGATCTACTGAACCTTAACTGTGCTGAAGTAATTATAGTTTTATATAAATCTTAATCTTGCCAAATGTATGTTCAAAAATGGCCATGTAGGGAATAACAATGGCTGATTCAGGTATTTCATCTTCAAAAACATAACATAGATTTTAACCAGCAGGCCTTCAGAGGGTAGATCAGTGATGTTCTCACACTGTGCTGCCTGTAAAGTCAAGGATACAGCAAAGTATAAGAAAGAAAGTAGAAGTACAGGGGACAGCTCCTGGGAAAATGAAGGGGCAGCCTCGACCCCACTCTAACCTTTAGGAAAAATGACCAGACATTCTGAGAGAAACTGAAAAATAGGAGGGAGAAAGACAGACATAAAATCTTTTGACAGTATCACAGTCACATGGCCCTGCTGTCATGAGAAGCTTTAGATATCATCACACCTGTACACACACACACACACACACACTGATTCTCACAGTGATCTAGGGTAATCTGGGGATCTGTAATACCCTCTCTATTAATAATCATATACACATTATAGGCCGAAGGCGGTGGTCGCACCAGCTGGATCATTATTCCGACCCACACAGCCATGTATGACCAAACGGTTACACACACACACATACACAAACCCACACAGTCTAAGCTTCTTATGGTAACCCATTTCCCTCCAGTCTGTTTGGGTGTCTGGACATGTTTCAGCTGTTTTCCAGTTTTAATCAGTATGGGTATAGACACAGGCCCCTGCCCTGACCAGCTCCCCCTTTAAGCTTGTAATTGCACCCCCAAAGAGTGTTTTTGGTACTTTTTAACATTTATTCCTTACTTGTAAACATGTGGACTGTGTATTGTGTGCTTCTGACTACAGTGCAGTGCTGTGGATGGCAGGGTTCAATGAGGGCCACAGCTGCTACTGCTGTGCTGCCTTCACATAACACAGTGGAAGTCAAAGAGAGCAAGGATCCAAACTTAAGACAGTAAATTAAAATGGTTACTTTCTTGGTGGTTTCAATGAAAACTAGATTGTTACACTGAATAAGTATGAACTCAGTCAGTCAGTTTGCAAACTGTCAGCTGCTGCAAGAAACAAGCATCTGTACTGTATGTGTGGGGCCCTGTGTCATCTTCTTTTATTCCTGCTAAGTGTCTGTTATTCATAATCAAATAAACATCTGCAGGTCTACATGGCAATACTGATGTTTTTCCTGTCTTCACTTGTCCTTTTCTCTTGCTTTTGTTTTAAATCAGCTCACGTTTTCTCTGGATTTTCACAGACCCCACACACCAGCAGTTGTGGGGAAACATGTCTACAGTTGAGCTTGGGTATATTTAAAATCCACTCTCTAATGTGCTAGATCAGGTCTATCAGTCTTGATGTATTCATGTGTGTCTGTTTTTCTGTCCCACTTTCCAGTCTGGTTTGCTTGTTGTCATGACCTTCCCCTTTATGCACTCACCTCCGTTGTAAACAAACACACACAGTATGTCACAGGGCTCCTCTTACAGAATCTGATACTGGTGGGCCTGCATGACTTTGAGTGTGTGTGTGTGTGTGTGTGTGTGTGTGTAGTGAATGCCTGACCAGTTCTATTGCTGTCAGCAACTTTATTCCCTTCTTATTACTTCATGTCCAAAAAAGCAGTGCACTTGAAATTTGTTAGAATGTGTTTCATGTCCACCTGTCTGTTTTCTGTGGCTTTTGGATTCTGTTCTATACTTATCAATTTCTTTATTAAAACTACTCTTCTTTTCTTTTCTTTTGTATTCACTTCTTTCCCGCTGTTCTTTCTTTACCATCCTTATGCGTCCCATGCATCTTTTCATCCTCCTCAGCTCCATCCTCATTCCCTTCCCCCACCATCTCATTTCCTATTCTTTTCTCCTGACTTCCCATTTGTTTGAATTGCATAAATGTGAAAGAAGTGTGTTTCGCTATGAGGTAAGGTTGGAGAAGTGTGTGTGTGTGTGTGTGTGTTAATGTGTTTGTGTTGGATCTGCTGCTGGGGCTTGTGTGTCAGAGATCTCTGGGAAACAGACACTTTCATTTATTTAAATTATGACTGTATATATCTGTATAAATATGTGTGTGTGTGTGTGTGTGTGTGTGTGTGTGTGTGTGTAAAGCATGTACACATCTGCTTTCATCCAAACAATTAGTCAGATCAAACCCACAATTATGTCCCTCCCTCTCTCCACCAACCTTTAGTTCGCACACATATACTTGAGTGCACTTGCAGAGAACACTTAACACTAACAGGCACACACACACGCTACAGCTCCCCACCCCCCATTTTTCCATATGTGTGGTTAGATTCCACCTCAGTGTCGTATTAGTTGGTAGGATCAAGGTGCTGAAACTCCTCTGACACCGACTTTCACCGGCTAAGATCTGGATCCACTTTCTTCAATGAAAGCCAGAGGAAGGAGGAGCGAGTGCTGTGATTGGTTCCCGTGTGTAATAAACTGACTTGATGTGTAGTTGGTCAGAGGCAGAGAGGAAGTGCCTAAAGGCACTGGGTGGAATGTAAACAACGGCAGTTATTGGAAGGATTGTCACAATATCTTCCACATTACACCGACTGGAGAGTTTGTGTGAGTGCATGTTCGTTTGTGACTTAATGTTTCCACGCAGACATGCAAGCTGCCCTGCAGTTGTGAGTAACCATTCAGCCTCATCAGTGCATTACTGTATGTCTGACATGTGTGTGTTTGTGTATGTCTGGTGAATTCTGGGTCACAATAACAGCTGGGGGCACACTGGCCAGACAGTTCAGTTTGATTGGCCATGGCATCCTGGTGGCTGTCTTTGTATTGGCTGGAATTTAACTACAGTATCCATAATCAGAGCTGTAAACAAAAGTAAGTGTGGCATATGTGTTTTATATACACGTGTGTCTGAATTTTTGTATATCTGTTTTACCTGATATGCAAATGAGAGATTAAAATGTCTTTCAGGTTTTTGTGTTTGGTGGTAAATATGTTTCTGTATTTGTGTGTGTGCTTGTTTCCAGTGAGATTAGACTGTTAATCTGCGAGGGGTTCAGCAATTAGGACACAAAGAGGACACAACATGCATGCACACATGCAACCCCCTCATTACTCTACAACAAGGACCCCAGTAACAGGCAGGGACTGGGGCTGAGACCCCTCCTAAATATTCGGTCAAGGGGATGAAGAAAAGCAAAACCATTATCAACACTAAAACCCCATTGGACACTGGAACAGACGGAATAACTGAACAATTCATCTACTGCAAGGGCTTAGTTCTTCTAATGTTTTTAAAGACTTTAACAGAAACAATAAAAGAATTGGTTAAAAAAAGGACCCAAATAGTTTGAATTAATTTTTCTAGAGATTTTATGTCCCTCAGGACACAAAGTTTGTTTGCTGTGGCAAATAATGCTCTTCTCTACTAAACAAGGCCTTCTTGTATTTGGCTCAGACAGTTCTTCCACCAGTAACACAGAGTGGAGAGAAATACTGGGAGAAAGGTTGTATAAAATGCCAAATAAGCATTAGTCCCATAAAGGCTTTGTACACAGAAATAAACTGTTCAATATTCGACTGTTTGCAACTCAAAACAGATGTTTTAACCTTTTAAATAACATTTCTAATATTCTGAAAGAAATAATAAATTCTAATTTTCTCCATGATGACATTTTTTTTAAAAGCTGCAATTATGATGTTTTTAAAAAGTTAAAGACGGCAGCACTTGCAACCTCTTCATTACAGTCAATAATAGACAATTAAATGTGCCAAAGAATGGGAGGGCATTACCCATTACCCATTATTTGGTACCAAAGAGGGGGGCGTCAGGCTATGCCGTCATAAATCTTCAGAGCATCATAATAAGCAGCACTGGTTTCTAAACCTAATCGACCCTTGAAACAAAGCATCCCTGAACCCTGTCCTCACCCAAGCAAAGAGCAGATACGTGACACACAGCATCTGCTTTGCATTTGCTCAGGTTAAGCTGTGGCTGGTCCAGCTGGCTTGTAATGGCAGTCACCTCTGAGAGCCGGGTCCGCTCAGTTGTCCAACCACTGACACTGTTCTACCAGGACTGGCTAACAAAAGAAGACTATTAACAATTCCAGTGAGTCTCTAAATATATTATCACCAACACAAATTCTGTGTGGGTGTAGGCAATAAACAAGAATGTCGTTCACCAAGCTTTTGTAGTCCGACTTGATACTGAGAAGGCTCAACAGTGTGTTACAATGTCCCAGAGCCACCCCCCTCTTTGCCTGCACCCACACACCCAACACAACCCTTCATCTACTCAGGCTAATTCAAACAGTCACTAGCAAACATGTTTTTAAAAAGTTACCAAATGAAAAAAAAAAGCATTTGCCGTGTCTTCACTACAAGTGCCTGTGTCCTAGAAGTATCCCTGCATTTTCTGTTTCTACACTAGTTGTGAGAAAACATGTGCTAGCAAGCGTAGGCTGTGGAAATACATGAGAGAAGATTTTTAGAAGGTTTTCAGAGTGCAGATGCTTCCATAAAATTGATAGACCATAAAATAGCCTCTACATGACTTTTAGTTTGTCTCCATCTGTGTAACGTGCATGTGTGGATTTATGTCCAGCCTTCTCTGGCAGTAATGATGGAGCCATTTAGAGCATTCAAGCTGTTGCCATACTGCTAACAAGATCCTGTTATCCTGGAAGGTGCATCTGAACGTCTGGTTGAGTGGGTGACTAGATTTTGTTTGTATATGTGGGTGTGTGGGTGTGTGTGTGTGTGTCTGTTGTGATTACTGTATAGCCTCATGGTAAAATCATAGCCTATGTTATCTACCAGCGCTACTCCTGTACAATTTATCCTGGTCAACCTAAGAAGAAGATCAAAGTCTCTCTCCTCCTTTCCTCCTCCTCTCCTAGACTTTTCTTTAAATGGTTTTTATATGAATATGTATACATGAATTAAAAATCATGAAATACAAAACATGTTTTATCCATGTTACAGTAAGACAAAATGAACATCTTTGTAATGTGAGCTGATGCTTCTTGACATTTCTCTTGAAACTGCAACCATGCATGTCCTTACTGTGACCATGACCTGCATTCTCTCAGCTATTACTGACATCTGAAAAGCTAAAGCTTCTCAGCCCATTAAAGACTTGATTAGCTGTGACATTACTGTAACTCAAAAATGGGAAATGTTCATGTTTTGACTGAATGTTCTTCTGCTTAAACTACCACGGTTGGATTTACAAGACCTTATCAAAGCCAGTGACAAACTGTTTTACTTAGTTCCTAAAACTGTTACATATGAAAGTTTTTTAAGCCTCTTTATAAAAATGAAATCATGAACTAATCATACCACATGTATATAAGGAAATGTTTGATTAGCAACTGTTGTTATAGTAAGTAAGTAATTATACTGTACAGGTCTATAGAAACAAAACAGTGCACATCCAAATGCTTACCATGTTTTTGTGTGGTTGTAAGTCTGACAGATCTCTGTCTCTGTGTGTCAGGTACCTAGGGTGTGAACATTGGCGCCCTTGTTTTTTAAAGTCCACTGGGTGAACTCAGTCAAGTGCAAAAGATACACACACACACACACGTAAGAAATCCCAACACACTTGTGCCAGCAGGTGAGAAACACCAACACTCATACATGTGGTGTTAGTAACCTCAGCCCCCTGTGTGTGTGTGTGTGTGTGTGTGTGTGTCTGTGTGTCAGGGCTCAGGACTCAATTAAACAGGCATCTGTGGAATGCTTTCAGAGTGAACACAACAAGACGGCTGTGGGGCCGACACTACGCACCCCTCTGTCTCACTCGTCCTTGATCTCAATTGGTCTAGCTTTGGCTGACCCATGGCAGCGTGAAGGGGAGCCATGTCAGACACACACACAAACTGCCATAAAGCAGCAAAGATATCTCGTCTGGACAGTGTAAAAGACTCTCAAGGGTCCTCTACTGTGTCTCTTGTCATTTTTTCTCTGTTTCCCACTAGGGAAATGAAAGGGGCTTGGTCATTTAATGATGTATGCTGAGTCCTCTATGAGCAGCTTGTAATACACTTACTAATAGCTCATTTGTTAAGATGCAGTTCTTCTAAAATCCTGTTCATTTTTGTTATAGACAATATAGACATTTACTGGATTTTTGTTCTTTTAAGTTTCAAAAGTAAAAAAAATGTATTTTTCCAAAGCTGAACAACAACGCTGCGCATTGTATATCTGTATCTCCTTGTTCCAGTGCTGAATATCATGTGACATAGTCAAACTGAAAATACCGGATTTAACAAAAATGTGGCCTTTTACAGGTTTCCTTTTTTACAGCGAAACATTTACATCGGTTCAGGCTATAAAGAGCATGAAAAGTAGTTTCAGTTTACCTGTTTTGAAGATCTCATAGCGCAGCGAGAAGCCCGCCCCCTGGTGGGCATAGTCTGATACAAACTTGATGTGGAGCGAGGGACCTGACGATATGATGGGCGCAGGGGCGATGTTACTGCAGTGTTTCCCTAGTAAGTCAGCTGTCTCCGAGTTTCCATCGTGGATCTCGACGTAGTCATACCTGCAGAGGACAAATATTTAGGAGATACTGAGAAGAGGAGACTTTAATCTGAGGAGGAGTAAATTGTTAAATTTTCACAACCTGCTTTGAGTCTAATGTTGTTAGTCTTTTTCCCCTCAGTACTTTCACCTGACAGGAATTATATTGGTTTGGCTACAGAAAATAAACAATGAGCAAATTGTTTGCATCTGTCAGTGTCTAGAGGGACTTCTGAAAGCAGAATTGCTATCAGGAGAAACATGGGTGTCATTACAATTCAAATAAATGCAGCAGAAGACATTGGCAGTTTACAGATGGAGGAGGAGGAAAAGAACCACCTGCATGAAACAAAATAGGAATGAATAGGAATGTTTTAAGATTCTGTAACTGCACTGTTATCAAGTGATTATATAATCTACCTGTTATGGGCTTCATGATCTACAGAACTCCATGTAATGGATTGTAACTACATTATAATACAAACAGTGAGAATATAAAACGACACACTTCCTTTCAGCTTGGATAAGTAAACAGTAGTGTGCACTAAAGGAAAACTGACTCCAAGTCTTAAATAACTAATTTACCTCACTGCCTAGTAGCTATTATCAGGTTGAATTACAGGTTTAATATTTTAATGCAATTGAATACAGTGTCTTAAATAGGTAGCTAAACAAGTCTTGTGCAAGAGAATAGACATTAAACCAAAAAAATCTATTTCATGTTTTCAGTTTTATGTTACAATAGGGTCAACGTTGTTGTTTGGTAATGACACTCTCGATGGAGCCCACAGCCTTCGATGCTAGAAAAGGATTACGGTGGGACAAATGACTAGTTTACGACCTTTCCCAGGACTAATTCAATAACGCTCCCTCCTGAGGGCCTTCAACTGACAGAGAAATTCACACGTTCCACATTTCAGAATGGATTTAAGGCAGTTCAGCATTTTCCTGTGACAACTACGGTCTGTGGTAACCCATGACTGATCATGCTGGTATTAAATGAAGAAAAAATACAGATTATGATTAACCAGATCCAAAACAGACATTTTCCTGTGATATTATAATGTTCTGCTGTTTATTTGTAGTTTTGTGTTTTCCAGGGTTTTTACTCCATGATATTATAGTATGTCTTCAGTTCATTATATAAAAATGACATCACCATAAGGCGGCAATGCTCTGTATTAAAACCAGAACAATCTAGAATGTCTCACATACTTGTTATTACTGGACACTAGACATCAGCAGAAAGGGAGTCACGGGCTGTTTTCTTCTATAAAAGGAATTTACTAACTTCAGAGCTATTTTATTCCTGTTTCTTTCATGTTTTCTGACCACAGGTGTTAGGAACTATGTCCAGCCTCTCAGTAGGAGTGTTGCCTCTATGTCTGGATTCCCAACACACACCTGGTCTAAAATAGCTTCCTGGAAACAAACTCACTGAGTACCTCATCATGATGGAAGGCATAAAGTTTGATTCCAAATTCAATTTATCTATTTAATTTGGGTCTTTCTTACATTATATCAATCAGTTTTATATTTTTCTAAAGTAATCAAATTGACATGCATCACTCAGATGGATTCAAAGCATCTTGTCTTTTCCATACAACTTAAGAGGTAGGTGTGACATTAATTTGTTTTTAAAAAATACCATCTGCCAGTGACAAAGTCCCCCAGTGACTCACCAGATGAAGTTATCATGTGATGCACGATGATAAAAACGAAGCTACTGTACAGACACATTAAAACACAGAGATGTTAATTTTATTATCATCCATTCACAGCATTATATCAGCCCAGCACCCGGCAGTCAAAACCAACACATATACTGGTTTTGTCACTTCTTGGAGGAGAACGCTGCGTTGGCATATATTCATTCCAGACACACTTACTCAACCCCAACATTTAACCTTAAAACTAAGAACCAAGTCTTAAGTGTAGAAGTTATTAGCTTGTTCTCTGTCAGAGGCAAATCCCTTAAATGTGGCTGAACAGAACGGGTTTTCATGAGAGTTGATATGAGCTGACATGGACAGATTAAATACAGTTAAGTGGTGTATATTCCATCCTGTTACACTGTAACAACGATTTACTCCCACCATCTGAGTGGCAGGTGTCACACGTGTTTAGTGTGTGCAGGTGTGTTCGCATTCTTCTTCTCTTGTCTTGTAACAGTAAAACATGACCTGCTGCCAATAAGAACTCTACTGTGCATATCCACAGTGTAATGTGTCTACTGACAGATGAATGGGGTGTGTGGCTTTGCTGCACTCCTTGTGTATGTGCATGCACTCGTCTCTCTCAGCCTGTGCCGGTTAGTGCATTCTGACAGGTGAGCAAGCCCCTGACATAATAAGAATTACACACCACCCACTCTCGCATAGGTTTTTTTTAAACATCTGTTTTGTGAGGAACTGTTGCCACATTTGTGACCTATACTGTCACATCGCTGTGTCTGTGTCTCTGTATGTGTACGTGATCGTGTGCACAACATTTCTGAGTGTTAGGCATTTAGTTGTGCTCCTCATTTCTGAAATGACAACTGGCTACTTGTATCTTGACATTCTCTTTTTCTTTCTGTTCTTGGCTCGCTCCTTTCCCTAATTATTTCTCAGAGTTTTACTTTTCAGTGCTCTTTGTCTTACTTCTTTTATCTCTCTGCTCCCTTTCCTTCTGTGGCTTTCTCTAATGTGCTGTCAGGCAAATAACCAGTGGCCAGGAGCCAGTGTGTGGGAGAGAGAGAATCAAAGAGACTGAGGAAAGAGGATATCAGATAGATAGATAGATAGATGGATGTTAATCAGGTGAGCAGTAATTCCTGTGCTGTTGCTCCAATGCATCAGTCACATCAAAATTATCTGACAAAATCAGCATACAAACTGGTTAATGACAACAGCTGTACTGTGTTATCGGCTCTGCAGACATGAAAGATGACTGACCGTAAAGTAGGTTAGAGCTGACAGAAAGCTGGTGACTTTACAGTTACATAGCCCACAGACTATGTCTGAGCAACCTCAAATGTTCCAAAGCCCGGTTTTCCTTATCTCTACTAAAAACCCCAAGCTGCCATTTTTCAGCTTTATCCACTCTGGAGGCCATTTAAGGGCAGCTCTGTTTTCAGGTGTAGATGGAGCACCAAAAACAAAGAGAAAAAGAATTTGAATCTACTATAGCCAGCACGGTGTGAACGTAGTGAAAGAGAAAACGACACTACATTCACTCTGCCAACTCCTCCCCTCAGATAGACAGAGACAGGTGTGCTTCCATCCCTCCCTCCCTCCCTCCAGCTCTGTGCTTTTAGTAGGAAGCAGAAGACTGTACACAGCTACACCAGAGACCTGTACAAAGACACACACACTATCTATCCCACACATAAACATGCTGATGCCACAGACCCTGTGGCCATGCACTCAGATGGATCTATAAGGGTTTGAGGTTTCCAATCTGGCTCTGTGTGGGAGGAACACAGCTTCTAAAAACTGTGTAATCCCATCATCTCCCTCTCTGTTTTCTCCCAGTATATTTCACTGCAGCCAATCAGTGATTTGCTGAGGCTTGCCATAGGAAATTATAAAAATCTTGAATTCATTTCTCCCACATTTTTCCATGAAATCCGTTTGTCCTAAAGCTATGTATGGGATTTCTTTTTCCTTACTTACATGAAAAAACAAACTGTTGTTCCATAACCTGTAACATGGGTGGCTAGAGACACGGGGCAGGACAAGCATTCGTGGTGGACTTCAAGCAGAGATTTGTGTTGAGTTTTGGAAGTAGACTTAAAACTGACTTGACATTTGAGATTTATGTTTGTGTGTTTTGGGGGTAGGTGTCTTTCAAAAGTGAGAAAAGTTTCCAAACCCTGTGTGACAGGAACCAAGGAAAAGGTCTGGACACAGATGAACCCTCCAGCCCTCTTCCTTTGTTCTAATTGCGTTTCACACATTGTGTCTCTCTCCTTCTCTTTAGGTCGAACGTTGCCTTCTTACACCTGCACATTTCTTTCAAACATCAGGGGTGCCCTCAGCAGTAGACAGAGAGTCTGCACTGCTGACACACACACACACACACACATACAGTATATAACAGGGACACACACTAAACAGAGCTAAAAGCAGGCCAGACCTGCAGTAATATGTGACAGTGTTTTCATAGTGTGAAGAAAGACAGAAAAATGAAATACAAACAGAACCTTTGAGTTCACTGTATTAACTGGGGCTCAGTGTGTTTTAATTTGGGAGTTATATTTATACACACTGTTGAGGAAGACATTTGTTTTATTATTTTTTTGTTGTTGCTGTTTTGGACATATTTTTTCCTGTATTCTGAAATCTTGTGCACTTCTTTGCATGAAAGGGAAGTGCAGTCATCTGTAATCGCACACAAACATTGTTAGAGGAACAGAAATAGTCAATTATGAGTAAATTCCACATGTATTATACAGAAACAGTGACAGTCATGTGAGTGTGATTCAAGCTACATTCCTATAAGTTATATTTTGTTCATGGGGAAGTGAAACTGTTAGCTCCTCTGCCAGGACAACAACATTTACAGAGGTGGTGGATTCAACCGAGCCCGATGACTTAAAAGATGCTTCCAGCAGCACTGATGTCTCCATTAAGGTGTAGTTCAAGAGCAGCTACTGACCTTATACCTACTTACTCCTACTTCTTATTCTCATGTATGTACATCTATAGAGACAAAAGAATTTCAAATAATACATGTTCATAAGCAGCCATGGACAGTATAAGACAAATCACACCTGTGAGGATATTTTTATATTCTTAAACATTAGATATAAGATACAGCTGAAAGGCTTATGGGGTTAGCTGTTAGTCATCAGAGTTATTGTTTCAGTTTAGTCTCTCAAAGCTGTTAAAAAATGTATTTATTGTCATTTAATGTAGTGTTCAAGTCTATAAGAATGACTGACACACTCGTGACCTGTATGCACTGTATTTCCATATTATGTGTGTAGAGTAAACACAGCTGTAGTCGATTTGTTACTGAAGTAGTTAATAGTGATCGAAGACGATGACTGACTTCACTGGTGTCAAGTAATAAACCTGCTGCTGCAGATGAATGGAAAATGTGTGTGTGTGTCTTTGAAAGACTAACTCTGATCTTAAAGCCATAATGAGGAATTGATCGGTTTGGTTGTCCTGGAGACTACGGCTACACACACACACACACAAACAAACAAAAACACACACACGTATATATATAGTCATTACAGTAATGGACATTGATCACGTGAACCTTCAGGGCCTCAGGGAGTGTCTGTAAATCTGAGCACTGATATTGTTGTCATTATCTATATTACCTGAGTGTGTGTGTATGTGTGAGAGGATTTTCTAAAACAACCACCTCGGAGCTTATCAAATTCAAACATTTCAGACCCTTTCCTGTAATTTCCAATGTGGATAAAGTGTCATACGCTTTATGGACTCTGGGCGTTTTCTCACATTTAGAAGAACAACACCAAAAGTAGAACAAAGTGACTGAGCAGACAAACGCTGGTGGTGTTTTTCTTTTTCTCTTTGATTCACAATATCCAACAGTGGAGATTTAGCAAAGCAGTGCACAGATGCACCTGCCTGACTGAGCCATCAACAACAAAAATGGAGGAAAGCTTATCTTTTATTGTTGCTGACCAGTCTGAGCTATTTGTAAAATTTCACAGACTGAAAATATCAACCTGTAAAGGACTAAATTAAAGCTCTGAGCAAGACGAGGGTTTCAGGTAAGTTTCTGATTAGGTTGTTTGTTGATTGCATGAATGTAGTCACTGTTGATGGTAATCTGTGTATCTTGCTGGCATACAAGTGATTAAAAGCTGTTTATGTATCACCCCCACCATGCAGGCAGCTGCTAAATGCACACAGCTGGTAAATGA
>NW_018128033.1:572611-593142 GCF_001952655.1 Monopterus albus
ATACCTCCACCCCTTTTACGTTCTCATTCTGCCCTAAGGCCAGTATCACATCACATATTTTGGGTTTGTGTGATTAAATACACTGAGATTTTCACCATAAGCTACTTTTCAGGAGCAGTGGGGCTTTTGTGAAGTTCATATTAAAACAGATAAAGAGAGGAGAAGTGTTGAGGACAAGAAACAGACCTAGCATGAAGTTAAATGACTGATAGAAGCAGAGTACAAAGACAAGGTCTAAATCATTAGTGAAACCATCATCGTTGTCTGCAGCGTCTCTGTCATGTACTGTAAATCACTTCTTAACTCACTGCTTTATTCCACACTGTGGAAGCCACATAACTGTGAAACTGCCTACATGCCTGTCTGCCTTTTGTGCTTACACTGTACAGTATATGAGTTTATTTTAGAGCCCGGTGTGTGCATTTCTACTTGTGTTTATGCAAGCTTATGTCCCTGTGCTGCATGAGAGCCTGTTTGTTTCTATGTGTGTGCTTCTCATATCGCTGTTACAAAGAGCATCTGGGTGTGAACTGAGGTAAAGGAGGACCAGAGATGGTGGAGAATGAGGAGAGGATGACAAGAGGTGATAGAGACAGGACTTAAGTGATGGCCAGACTCAGAAAAGGAGGGGGGGAAAGGAGGGGAAAAGCTTATATGATAATGAGAGAGGGCTAAATGCATTTAAGGACAGTGAGAGAGACAAGGAAATGAGAAAATAAGAGAGACAGAGCGTGAAGAAGGAGTGCATGGCATTTGGCTTATTATGGTTTTTTCATAAGCAATGCTGAATAATGATGTCTCACTGCAGAAGGAACAAGGCGAGAAGAAGGAGAGAAGGGAAGGAAAGAGGAAGACAAATTAGATGGAAGCAGGGACATGAGACTGATTAAAAGGAGGACAAAAGGAGAGTCCATAAAAGAGTGGGCATGCAGGCAGTAAAAGAAAGTGGGTCAGAGAAAGGCACAAGACCAAATGAAAGATGATAGATGGGGTCCACTGGAAAGAGGAGGAAAGAGGCGAGGAGAGAGCGAAGGAGAGGAGGTGACTGTCAGGATGATTTGAACCTACCCTCAACAGACCCCTGACGCTGCACTTTTTCCTAAGCAGATGTGTGTGTGTGCGTGCGCACATGCGTACACATTCTTTCCAAACACTCCAAATAAAGATCTTACTTTCAGAGACAGCAGTGTGGTGAGCTAAGAGGAAACTATGAAGTACACAACCAAGTGCTGCCTCAAAAAGCCACATACAGGGGACTGTGGGAAAGAAAATTAGCATTACTCTGACTTTTCTAGATGTTGCCACATGTACAATATCACTTACTGTTCAATGAATATGCATCATAAATGTTCATCTGTCAACCATCAAGCTGTAGTTTCACTGGGATGATGTGTCAAACTATTTCTTGGCAGGTGCAGTGACTTCCTGAACCTTGTCACCCTGAGTTTGCATCTCATAGTCTGAGCAAGGACGTGTTGGAAGGTGACTCTTCACCAGAAGATAAAGGTGATCACTCAGAACAGCTTTGTAGTGACGTCCCCTCTGCGAGTGGAGCCAGCAGCTGCATTTGTTATGTTTCAGTCCTACATTCAGGGTTTTCCTTTAATTTGTCATCTGTCTGTATTCAGGTTACCGATTCAGCTTCGCTCTTACAGCGATGAAGTGAAAGTGATGGTTCAAAGTAACTCCAATGACAGCAAATGAGAGACTGCACAGTGTAAACACTTCAAAAATCTGTCTCTGACGACGTTCTCCTCACACCACACTGAAGTTGCAGGTTTAGGTGTTGTTAGCTAAAAGTGACAACAAGCATAAGGCACTCAGATTAAATAAAAGAAGATGTTTCTCAACATGCACAAACGCTACAGAAACAGCTGCTGAGTACATGACAACTGAAATCTGTCTACAATGATGGATTGACACGGTACCTCCATGCCTGTCATGTGATGCAAAAAGGGAAGTCCTGGTGAATCATCACTGGCCATAGCTATACCTCATCTTATCAGGGACACAAGCTCGTTTTGTTATTCAGTCTTCTTGTTCAGTTCCCTCACTTGCTTCAGCTGTCCCCATGCGCTCAAACTGCTCCAGCATATGAATCTTAATGAAAACATTTCTCTCTCTCCCTCTCTCTCTCTCTCTCTAATGACCCCCTTCATTGATTTTGACTGTGGAGTCAGCAGAGTGCTTGACAAAATGTGATGCATTATAGATTACACCTCAAATCGCAATCAGGACCATAATAGGTTAGATTGCATCAACACAGTGACATAAAACAATTTGTCTGACCTGAGCATGAAGATTCATACTGTAAGTGCACTGTCTGTGTGAGCGTGCATGTGTTGATACATGTTTTTGTGAAGGCACAGATGCAACCATATAATGTGTTTTTTATGTGATAAAGAGAGGCAGAGCCGAATCTTCTAATCTTGCAGCTACAACGTAGTCTTTGAAGAGAGACATACAGTACATGAATTTGTTATCCTAATAAGATGAATGCCTGTGTGTAGTCACCTCTCTATAAACTGAAGACAGCAGTTTTTTGGTTCTCAAAGCTGTAATCTACAAGCTTGAGAAATGAAACCTACTAGCCAAAACAATCTTATGACCATGTTCCATTTACTGTATGTGACAATTTAAGAAAAAACTGAATGTAACAATGAAATACAGACAAAAATAGACAGACAAGTTTGTCAGCCATAAGTTTCTGTGTGTGCCTTTGTATTACTTACATTATGGGGACCGAAACCTGTTAACACACTCACATTGTGGGGACCCGGCTTTCCTTGTGGGGACCAGAGGCTGGTCAAAGCCAAGTCACGGAAGTTTAAGGTGGCAACATGGTTTAAGGTTAGGGTCAGGGTTAGGCAAGTAGTGGTTATGGTTACGGTTAGGATAAGTCTACAGAAAATGAACGTAAGTCAATGTAAAGTCCCCACAAGGAATGCATGTGTGTGTGTGTGTGTGTGTGTGTGTGTGTGTGTGTGTGTGTGTGTGTGTGTGTATGTCAGTTTTGTTGCTCACAGCACTGGGTGGCTAGGTGCAGCATGGGTGAGAGGAAGAGTATTTTATGCATCAAATGGAGCCAAGCATAAGAACTGTAGAGTAAAACTGAACAAATAACGAGGACAAGGAGCCAGACAGAGAAGTCTTGTTCATTTCCACAGCACAGTGTAAAAGTAAAGCACAGCAGAGCAAAGCACAGCGGGTCTTCTCAGCCTTTCAGCCTTTCAACAGACAGCCAACCAGTGAAATATTGATGTTTCAATTTCCAGCATATATATTTATATAAATCTGAATGGGGAAACACATCTATCTATAATTGATATGGCTGACATGTTAATAACTGGATGGGGAAGCATCAGAACAGAGACATACTGTTATTTTGGGGGGGGGGGGGGGGGGACGGTGTGTGCATGTGAGAGTGGGTTTGTATTTGTTCTAAGTACTTTATTCTCTTACAATCACAGTGACCAGACAGGGCCAATAGCTTCATTTACTGTAACATGAATGACAGAAAATGTCACTAGTTACTGTTTTAGAAAAAAAAACAACTGCATTTTCTTGTTTGTGTGTTTTGCATCTAAGATTTTCACTCAGATTTTTCCAAAACATCTTTACACACCTTTTTAAAATGAAACATTTTCACATGCACTCATAGAATAATAAACAAACATTTGTGGAGACGAGATTTTTTTTTTGAATAGCCTGTCCATAATGTATGTGTCACTGGGCATTACCAGCAATGGTCACTTCATTTAAATGACCTGATCTGATTACATTAAGATTTTTTGTTACTTCTAATCCCATTTCTTCTTTTATCCCTTGTTAGAGTTTTTGTTTTAATATCCCTTTATATTTATCTGTAAATCATCGTGTAACCATGTTTGATGAAGGTGCTGTTCACATTTTATTTGCTTTTAAACATTTACCATTATTACAATTTTTGCTTTCTGAATGCATCTCTTTCATTACTTGTGTAACCTTATGTATGTGTTTGCATCTTAACCAGTCTCATAGCTCTCTGTCAGGATTTTCAATCATTTTGCAGCATGCCTGTAAGTTTTTCTGGCTGCCTTTATCTCTGCTTGCTGTCTATTAAATTCATGCTGTTTAACCGACTGCCTTTCTTTCAGTCTCACCATGCAACAGAAGCCAAACAGCCAAAAACAATGATGGACACCAAATACTTTAATCTGTCTTAATTCTTTCAAAGTGTGAAACTCACCCTTGAACAGCAAATGTGTTGTAATTAGACTTTGATAATTAGAGGAAAGGGACCAAGGGAGGTCCCAGAGTGATTATTATGGGATAACTGAAGCCAGAGAAACAGGAGGAGAGTGGGCTGCAGTTCACCAACTACACCCAACAACTGTCACTCAGAGTCAGGGTGGTGAAGACAGAAACTCCAGAGAGAAAGACAAGTAGCTGCAAATTCTCTTCTTTCCTTAGTTGCAACCTAACCTCTCAGGCATCTCCAAAGCTTTACATCTTTAATCCAGCCTTGTCCTGTAAACTCTGTTTACCATAAACCCCATGTGTTTAAAAATCCATCCACTCATCCATCCACCTCGTCCTTACCTGCAGTCCAGTTTTTCTATCTCAAAGTGTGGGTTAAAGTTGAGGACAATGCGCTGTGAAGGCTCGGGAGCTGTGATGACCCAATGACAGTTCTGGTGAGGTGGGTACTCCAGCGGGTAGCCAGGTGTGGTGATGTATCCGGCATCACTAGCGTCTAAATAGCCACCACATGGCTCAGATGCTAGATGAAGAGAAAGTGAAAGGTGGAATTAGACAGTGAAACCATCTAAAGTGCAGTGAGTTCAAAAAAGTCAAGCTGATGCAGATATAGCACATATTTATTTGTTGTTGCTGTGGTTCACTACCTTGCCTTGTGTAATATATGGAAATCTTCCAATACAAGTACAGTGTTTAAACTTTTTTTTACCATTTTAATCCACTGGTTCAGTGAATAAGGTCAATGAATAGTGTTTCCAAACATAATTAAAACAACATGGAAAAATCAAAGAGCAAAGGTTAAGAGGAGGAAAAGAAAAATGTGACCATTCAAAGTGAACATTTATTGCAGAATAAAATTAAGAAAGCAGGAAAAGACTGATCAGCTAAGATAATACTATGAAACTGTGACAATTTCCCTCGTGGCAGCAGATAAACAGTAAGTGTGCCGTCAGTATTGTTTGCTTCTCAAGGTTGACCAGGAGGATGTTAACACACCGAATGAGCTCATTCAAATAAATTTAATACATACTGTATATGATCTGACACTGGGAAAGGCAGCCAAACAGACAAAAATGCAGATAAGAGCTGTGTTTGCAGAGACAGGATATGAGAAACAAAGATGTGTGTGTATATCTGTTTCTGAGTGCGGAGTCAAAGGTCATTGCAGCATCACGACGTACAAAGACTCCATTCTGACCCAATACTTACACACACAGCCCTCCAGACACCACAGTTACTGTCGCAGGGCGGATTCACTTGTCAGCAGTCATAAGTCTGTGTCGTGTCATAGACAATGTCACTGATTCACTACAGCAGATGCACCCTGACATAGATGGGTAACTCATATGTATCTGTGACACCAATGGCATAACACACACAGCTCTACTGTATTTTAACTATGGTATCTATTGTGCACTACGCCCGCTGCTCTGCTTGATTGACTTTGACTCTGTCTGACTGAGTCTTTATGAACATTTTATATCTACTGAGCTTAAACCACCATGGTGGATAAATAATGAAAGCAGTCCAAGCACTTCCAAAATAAAGGCACAGTTTGAGCCACACTCTGTCAGAAATGAGTGAAAATAATACTTCACCAAGTTATTATATACTAGAGTCTTTCAGCACTTTCAGATAGATGACTAATTTTAGACAAGAACATATCTTAAACGTTTATTTATCCAAGGAATATTTCTGTACACAGCAGTGATTGCACAGTACATTGTGACCGCCAAAGATGATTTCTCAGCAACTATTTTTGGCGAAATGACATCCACGATGGACCATGTTATTCTAATAGCAACAGCATCTGTGATTGTCTGCTACTTGCTTGACTGTGTTTGGAAAGTGAGCAACCCCTGATATAATTTCCTGTTTGGAGAAAAAGAGAACAAACTCATAATCAACCCCTTATAAACAGTATTACTGTTTTGGTCAAGACTGTTCCTCTAGAAACAGAGGCAACATTCACTTTTAAAAAAATTATATTGATGTGACAACACTGTGTAACTTTTTGGTCTGTGCTTAGGCTATGATTTATTTATTGCCGCTGTGCTGAGGATGTGATATAGCCAAGTCAAACTACTCAGCAGACTACAACATGTTTTAACACTATAAATAGACAGGCTACTCTAAACCTCCTCTAAGTGGAGTCACACAGAAAACAGTAACACACACACACACAGTATAAACACCATCAGACACCTTTTCAAAGCAAATTCAGACAGAATAGCTGAAGATGCTGAATGCATGCACATGGGCTGATGCACACACCGTACACTCCAACGCTGAAGAACCAGCAAGGGGAGATGAAAACAGAGATCAGACCTGGACGCAAAGCACACAGTGTGACTGGCACTTTGGTGTGTACTATGTGCCTGTTGTCTACATCACACTGTCTACAAACAATTAATGGCCACCCCTCTGGATCCCTCTGTCACTCCTTTTGTCATGCTGTGAGACAGCCAGTACTCCCTCTCTCTCACTCTCTCATGAGTCTCTGGTACAGACAGAAGACTACTTTACTCTATTCTGCTTCAGCTTCAGACTCCAGCAACTTTCTCAACCGTCCAGCTGGTGGATATAAAGTGGACAGACACAATAACACAAACACCTGCACAGTCTCATACAATTCAGTAAAACCTATGTTTCAGGATCATTTATTTAATTTTCACTGAAATATGTCAGATATATTTGTACATTTGTCTACATCAGTCTCATATTTTCTGTTGATCAAGTATGAGTTTCTGTGGGTACCGTTTTTTTTTTTTTTGTTCTCCCCTTCATTTGGAATGTTGCCGATGAAGACGGCACCTCCAAGTGTCTGATGAATAACACTCGTGTGGTAGAGAGGCAGATGCAGTGTGTGTGTTAAATACTATGTCTGTTCTGCTTTAACAGCGCATTCATCTCTGCAAGCACACACAAAGTCGAGTATCACATAAGTGCTTGGGTTACATTAAATCCTTGTGCCACAGAATACTTTTTGAGTAAATCTGATATAATTTATTTGTTTGGGGAAGGCACACATACAGTAGATGTAGATATACACAATAAAATGATGCTGATGTGTAACTCATCAGTTGCTATAACATTAACGTCCTGCAGTTATAAAATGATACAGGGGAAGTGAAACATTGTCCTTTGAGCGGGATAGCTACTTGCTGCAGTATCTTTATGTATAAAACAATAAACTGTATAAACCCAGCCTCCAAAATATATCTGTAGCAATCCTAATTTGTATTCCACACTCCAGGACCCTGACTTGCATGCTGGGAAGAAAGTGTAATGTGTGTGCGTGTCAGAACAGAAGAGATGCTGAGTTTGGAAAAAGCTTGATTTCATGTCAAGAATTATGAGACGGGTAAAAGAGAGAGAAAGAGGAGGAGGAGGGAGAGAGTCTGCCAAAGAGCAAGAGAAAGAAAAACAACTAAAAAGATCTATTGTAAATAAGATGATTGCAACACTGAGAAAAGAGGAAGGAGGGAAATTTTTGTTAAAGGTACTTTCAACCTTGAAGGACAATTCTCCCCACTGGACTTCTTTTGTATTGATTCCAGGTCTAAGCAAATCCACTGTGAGTACAAATGTTAGAACAATGAGAGCAAAAACTACAAAAATGAGATCCAAGTTGTGGTTGAATGGAATCATCCATTAAATGTCTATTAAGTTATGTTGCATCATACCCCATCCTGCTTCAAGCAGCTGCATAGAATGCAGTCCACCTCGAGTTGGATTAAATATTCAGGCTTTCTACTCAAATACAAGCAGAAATACTACATTGTAAAATGATGTTATTAATAAGTAAAAGTTCTACATTCAAAATGTTGTTCAAGTAAAAATATACTCTATTACTTAATTTAAGATTAGTGGATTTTATAGCAGATGCATCAGTGTTTATGGGCCATGTTCAGATGCTGGAAGTCAGACGGGTACGATGAGTACCCAGCCTGGTGACACTCGTGGTACCCGATGGGTACCCCTAAAAATTTATCTGTAATGGGTGAAAAATATGTATATATTAATTCACGGGTACAGGCATGGGTAAAAAAAATAGACTAAATGCAGTTGGGTAACAAGTAAAATAAAACATTTTAATTTTAAAAATAAATAAATACACATGCAGCTTCTTTTAAACATCTAATCCGGCATCATTTTACCAGGCCTAAATAACCGATACATTTATTGTGAAGGCCTGAGGCACAACTGTTGACCCGTCATCTCACATCCAGGTAATAGGACGTCATTCAGACATCAACATAGATGTCAGTGTGTCAAAATGGATAACCTAAAGGTAAAAATAGCCAGTGGTTAATACAAAATTGTGGACAATACGTCATTGAAGGCCAATTTGGACGTGTGGGAGAAATTCAGTGGTTACAGACAGCTTTGCCAGGAAGTGTCAGCGTTTGATAGCCACAAGCGAGGCACTTCCTCACTAAGGGAGCAGCTGCAGAGCCCAGGTGCTGTGTCCATCAACAGAAACTTTTCCAAGAACACAACTCTCAAGCAGTTTAAAGTAAGTGACTGTGTATCTTAAAGTCTATTTTAATTACTGGTTTGGTTTGGGTTGCAGGTCTTATGTTAACAGGTCAGGTTGGATCCGGATTTCATTTAGAATTAACCTCGGGTGACAGGTTGGGTCCAGTATGGTGCTTTGCTGGTGTGGGTGGGTGGGGGTTTGGAGGACTCTGCTGGAATTGAAGCTACTATTACCTACTTTATAGATTTGGTCTATTTAAAAATCTCTAGACATGCATTACATTTTGAGTGTGTAGTGAAGTAGAAAGTACAGAAATGTAGTGAAGCAGAACGATGAAGCATCATCAAATGGTGAACCACAAAACTGTAGTGATGTACAGAAAATCCACTTAGTTACATTCCACCACTGACTCTGAAACGTTTGTGGTGAGTCATACTGAGCTGCAAACAACAGCACGACATCAAAACATCGCCATTTTCTCGGTCGGTCTGTCGCTCACAGAAGATGCAAACACTTGCCTCCTCTTGACCCCAGACTTCCCAAAGGACAGCTCTTCTCTCAACCACATCAGCATGTGTACACTTCAGTGAGAGTTGAATTTAGACAACATATTCACAACAACAAACACACAAACACAAACCACTGAACATCACAGGCTAAACCACACACACACACACACACACACACACACACACACACACAGGATAAGCAGCAGTAAACGGTGCTAAGCAGTCAGGGAGGGATATGAGACAGGCCACTGCATTATTTATGGATCCCCACCACATTTAGTATTTCATCCCGGTAACACCTATTCAGCAACTTTTCCCCACATGCACATACCTCCACACAAATACACACAGATGCAATGCATCCATACAGAACTGTTATAAAACGCTGAACAGAAATGCACACAGAGGGACACACAAACAACTGTGCAAAGTTACAGACTTGTAGAAAAACATACACTTCCACATGGAGTTGCTTTGCAAAACTGAACTAGATCCTTGTTTATTGGCCCCAAATGCAAATTCTTTGTCCTTATTTCTAAGTTCTCTTACAGATTCATTTTCCCTCTTAGTAGGGATTTTGATGTGACTCCAAAGAGACGTTTCTCAGTCTGTCGCAATCAATTTGCTTGTCTGCCAGAGTTTTGCTAATGTGTTGGACCCTAGTCCACATTCATTTTCACTGGCCGGAGCTCATAATGAAAGCATTAGTGGTTTAGAAAAATTGTGTTTCAAAGTGAGAAAGTGTGTTTCACGCAGCTAACTGGGGAGCTTATTATTTCAAAGTATCGACTTAATATCTACCACCACTAGCCCAGATACCCAAATCAGTATAGTGAGTCTCACATTCTCGTTATTGTGACCTTCTAAAGTCATGGCCAAAAGTATTGGTTGCCCTACATTTCTGTCAGATAACACACCACTTCTCCCAGAAAATGACTGCTTTTTTGTGTTGTTCCAGTGTAAACAAAAGAAATAAACATGAGAATACCAAGAACAGAGAAAAAAGCCAAATTTGATCCATTCCACACAGAACTCCAAAACTGGACTGGACTTTTTCACTGACACCGTTTTAAAATCAACAGAAATAGTTGTATTTCAAGCATGTAATTGTAATTGTAATTTGTAATGAAACTCACCTGTAGTGATCAACAGGTGCTGGCAACATAGAAACCACACTGGTAACCAGTTAAAATGGAGAAAAGTCAACTCAGCCTTTGCGTGGTGTGGACCACACTGAGCAAGGAGAAAAGAAAGAAGAGCAAAGAATTGTCTGAGGATTTGAGAAGCCTGGAAAAGCCTGGACAGTCTCAAGGCTCCAAGTCCATCTCCAGAGATCTGGCTCTTTCTGTGTCCACTGTGCACAACATTGTCAAGACGTTTACAGCCCATGGCGCTGGAGCTAATCTCCCTGGATGTGGACGAAAGACAAGAATAGACAGATTGCTCTACAGATAGAAGAATTGTTCAAATGGTGGATAAAGAACCTCGATTGACTTCCAAACAAATTCAGCCTGACCTGCAGTGCCCACAGTGCCAGCTTGCACTATCTGTTGCCATCTGAATACCAAAAAATGCTTTGGTAGGAGACCCAGGGGACCCACTGCTGACACAGAGACATAAAAAAGACAGACTGGAGTTTGCCAAAACTTACCTGAGGAAGCCACAGTCCTTCTGGGAGAATATGCTGTGGTCAGATGAGACTGAAATAGAGCTTTTTGGTCGAGCACATCATTCTACTGTTATCAGAAAACTAAATGAGGCCTTCAAAGAAAAGAACATGGTCCCTACAGTCAAACACAGTGGAGGTTCACTGAGGGTTTGGGGTTGCTTTGCTGCTTCAGCCTCTAGATGTCTTGACTGTGTGTATGGCATTATGAAACCTGAAGACTACCAATAAATTCTGGGGCACAGTGTAGGTCCCAGTGTCAGAGTTTGGTGTCCGTCAGAGGTCATGGGTCTTACAGCAGGACAGTGACCCAAAGCAGACTTCAAAAAGCACATGAAGTGGTTTCAGACAATGAGCTGGAGAGTTCTGAAGGTTACAGGAAGTGATTGATTTCAGTTATTTTGTTCACAGTTACTGTATTTTGTGTGCTACAAAATATTAAGTTGAGGGTGTCAATAATCCTGTCCAGTCTGTTTCTGGACTTCTGTGTAGAATGGATCAGATTTGGCTTTTATTCTCTGATTGTTTGTGTTGTTCCAATGCAAACAAAAGAAATAAACATGACAATACCAAAGGATTACAACAGTTTTCTAGAAGAAGTGGTGCGTTGTCTGACAGAAATGCAGTTTTGCCATTATTTTGGCCATGAGTGTAGGAAGCAGGTCCCCAAATTTAACAATCAATAGACACTGAACATCTGCATCACAGCCTGAGGGGAAAAAAATCGTAATTTTCTTATTCATTTCGTTGCATGTTTTGCTATTTACAAAGTATTATCAGTAGGGCAACTTGGTTCCAGCATCAGAAAGCAATATGTACAATTTATGTGCTCTGGAAATACAAGAAACACCAAAAATGACAAGCTGTAATGTCTTCTTTGGAACAAAACCAAGGAACTTTTAGTCATCAAAACCTTAGGGATGGATAGAAAGAGAAAGGAGAGAAAGAAAAGGTGAAAAAAGCAGAGCAGGATGGATGAAAAAGAGACAGAGAAATGCCAGAACATCTGTCTCTCATCACAGGAAAAGAGAAAGTCAGCAGCTCAGAAAAGCTCACTAGACAGAAATCACAACCTAAGTACACGCACACAGACAGACACACAAACAGGTGGGGTTGTGCTTTTCTCCAGGTGCCCTGCATTAAGCCATGGTGGAAAACTACAGAGAGAACAGAGACCGAGAGTGCGTGCGTGTGTGTGTGTGTGTGTGTGTGTGTGTGTGTGTGTGTGTGTGTGTATGGCTGTGAAATACAGGGAGGGACGGTGGACGACTACAAAGGATATAAGCAACAAAAAGAATGATGGGAAAACTGAGAGAAGAGAGACAAAGGCTCATAAAAACAAAGGATGAGTGTGTGATACAGAAAAAGAACGGACACGAGAACAAGCTTCTCGGTTCAAAAGTAAAGACTATGTGATTGAAGGGGCTTTAGAAAGCAGAGAGAGAGTATAACAGTGGACAAAGGAAGATAGTGAGAATGATTTAAGATCAATAAGAGAGAGAAAGCAACGACTAAAGGTAAAACTCGCTGAAGGAAAACATTTTGAGAATGGGGACTTTGTCACTTGAAAATGTACATATGTTGTTTTGGGGCACTTGATAAAATGACAGATTTTGTTGTGTTCATGGGATTAGAGTCTCACACTATTAAGTATGATCATAAGGGCCTTTAAATGACCCCTTCCATTATTAGTTTACCAAAAGAGTCAAGGGCTGTGCTAAAGTAATACAACCAGGACTGTTTTGGATATACCAGCCAACCTACTCTGTATGTATAAATAAAGTTTAAATAAACACCAGCACTGCTACAGAGGGTTTCTGCCACCACAAATCAGTAGTTTGGGCGTATCTTCTGGTTTACTCTTTTAAAGCCGCTCTAACTAATTTCTGTTCATCGACTTGAGGATCTAGTGAGACTCAGAAAAAACTAACAAGTTGCTGCTAACAGCTTTTGGCCCTCTCATTTCCTAGTGACAAATAAAATCATATTATTTCAATACAAAGGTAAAATCACGACCACACTAAGTCGTTAAGGTTACCAAAGCCAACACATTAACATTAGATGCTAATGCATCCGGAAGGAAAAACACCACATCGGAGTCACATTTGAATCATTTGGCTGCTTTCAGCACTCTCCATCTCAAAAAGCCAAACTGATGTCCTAGCCTCTCTGTGTAAAATAATGTGACCTCTTCAATCTGGCAGCCACTGTTTTGGACTTTTAGCTGCCAAGAGCTACCGCGTGGCTGGGTATTTGAAATGACTACTCACAACTTGACAAACACTTTTTCACAAATACTTCTTCGCCTTCACTAGGTGGCTAATTTATGAATCAGACACTGACAACACAGGGTAGAGAAGCTGGAATAACAACAGAAGAGCTGCAGACAGGGGAGAGACACCATGTCCTGTCTTATTTTCACTTGATGTATCAGACAGTGTGTATAGTTTTTACACTTTCAGGTAACTGAAATGAAAATGATGAAAGCAGAATTGCTATACTTCAACATTTTAAGATGTGTGTGAATTGCACTTGAACACGCCATGCAAACACATTTCTGTTGAGCTTCCATTGGTTTCAAGGCAGAGAAAACAAAGGTGAGAAATGCATAAACTCAGAGTTCGAGAAAACAGGCAAAAAGTGAAACAGTAAGATTTCCCACTGTAACAAAGTGGGACCAAGAGAGGGTAAGGAAGGTTTCTTAATTGGAGCGAGGGAAAACACTGACACGATGTGGAGAAAGAGACAGAGTCAACTATTAAAGGAGAGGTGAAGTGCCATGAAAAGAGGAAAACAAGTGGATGATTCAGTGCGAAGGGAGAGAGGGGGGAAGGAAAACAACCTGTGGCCTCGCACGTCACGGCTCTGGAGGGACTACTGAAGACACAGAGGGCTTAGCTGGCACACACACACACACACACACACACACACACACACACACACACACACAGATCATTCTGCGTGCAAAGGTTTTTAAAAGTGAGGACATACAAATATCCTCATTTCAAGGATTTCCATGATCTCCCTTTCTCTCTGAGGACCTTTGTTCCTGCACAGAGATACAAACACAAACACACACTGATCTAACCACCCTCTCTAATTACTCAAGTCATTACCAATGGCCAGTGAAGACACTAGAATACTATTAGTTTTACTAATGACATGATAACTGTAATTAGAACATCCTGCTGGACCCACTAATTGTCCTTTCCCTTTTACAGACAAGAGCGAGAGAGAGAAATGCAGAGAGTGTGCAGAGGGTTAATTGGCTTAATGTTTATTTGTTCGTTGCAAACTAGGTTGTTGTTGTTGTTGCCAGTCGCCCAGCCGCTCTGTTGTTAGGGCATTATTACTCTAATGATTGAAAGTCTAACATCCTCTCATTTGATTTGCAAATTTCTCTGTTTAAAAGTTGCATAGCTAATTAGTACTTGGATGCGCCTTTAAAAAATGGAAAAGAAAAACACAGCACCTGCCTGAATCTCTAAGTAAACAAGGATAACCTTTAATCCTGAAACCTGGTGGAATACACCTGCTACCTGAGAGATAATTAAAATGAAATCAGTTTTGAAGAAAGTCTCCAGCAAAGCGTCACCTGCCAGAGATTAGCATCACAGTCACATACAGTACAAAGATTTAGACAACCATCACAGTATGGGGACTGCTTGAAATGATTTAATTAGAGTTGACTACTATTTCTAAAAACAGTTTAGGCTTCTGTGAGGAACTGTTTTAGATTTGCCCATAAAACTGCAGTCAGAGCACCCGTTTGTCATTTTGTTGTCATGACTATGATTAAATAGAAACCTAAACTGTTAATCTATATTCTAACTAGAGTATATATTAATAATGTGCTTTACCTTGGCCAGAAAGACTCTTGTGCTTGACAGCAGAGAGGAATATATCTGAGTTAGTTTACTGCAGGTGGCCTCACTCAGCTACTGCTTCACGCGCTGCCGCTTTCCTCTTACTTCACAATTATGCCTCTCTTGCTTTCTCTTGCTCTGTTGCTCCATCTCCATTACACTCCCAAATGCTACTCCAAATCCAAATCCTTACTCCTTGCTCTCCATCTCTGCTCACTCTTTCTGTTTTTATTGCCCTATTGTTTCAGTCTGCTTTACTGGGATGAAGTCGTGTTGGTAAAGCATCACAAATGAGTTTTACATTATAATTTCACGTCGTGAGTATTAACAAATCATTTAATGCATCTGACAATGCAGCAGTAATAAAGAATAACTCTGGGGATAAAAACAATCAGAGAAAATGACAAGATAATGTGGTAAAAGCATGAACAGACGAGCTGATTTCAGAGTCACTAATTGTCCTTTCACTTTATACTCTGCTGCAATACATTTTGCTGCTAATTTACAGCGTTCATTCTTTTACTCTTTCTTATGCTGTTATTTGACGTGCCACACAAATACACTGGTGTATTTGTGGCCTTTCTAAAGGATGCTTGCCAATCTTCATATCTTCATATTAAGTGAGTAATTATCCAGAGTAACACTAAATTACAGTGAAAGGGACAAATACAGTTACAGCTAATAACTTATCATTTCAGAGTACTTACACAGAATGGCTGTGAATCAATTCATTAACCCCTTTGTGTGAACAAATAACATGGATGGTTTGTTTTGTTGATGGTGTCATGATTCGGTTCCGCTGCTTCCTGTCCGGCTGTTATTTTGACTTTACTTCCTGTTTTTGTTTCACCTTAGTTTCGGTCTTTTTTACGTTCTTCATCACTCACATTGGTTTCACCTGTTTCGTTATTGTTTCACCTCTATTTAGGCAGCGTCCTCCCACCAGGACGCTGTCAGATTGTTCTAGACCCCAGCTCTGACTTTCCAGCATTTTCTTCGGTTTTGGTATTTTGTGGTTCTGATCCCGGACTGTTACCTCAGACTATTCTATTCTGCCTCGCCCTCTTGTTACAGACTGCCACGGTGTATGATTATCAGACTTTCTCTTTTGGACAATGAACTTTGGATTCCCCTGGATGTATGTGTTTGCTGGCTCTGACCTGGGACTGATACCGACCGTGAGTTTTGTGTTTCATCTTTTCTTGTATGGTTTTGTTTAGTTTTAGTTCTCTTATTAAAGAGACGGTTTTGTTCAACACTTCCTCGTCTGGCCTTTTAATTGAGTTCACTAAACACTTTTCGGCAGCATCGCGCGCCGTTTCTGACAGATGGCCAACGGAAGCTGACAAAGCATTACAGCCCACACCAATGTAAGATTTGATTCTTACAGACTGATTCCCACAGCAGCTGGTTATCATGGGCATGCTGTAGGGCTAAAGCTTGAGGCTAGAAAATAACAAATGCATTAAGAAGCTCAGTCACACTTAGAATACACAGTGTACATACAGTAGAGTTGCCTTTTGACTCTTCAGCACAGTGACCCAGCATATTAAGACTAAAAGTATGAGCAGACATGATACTCCCTGCTTTGGCTCATGCATTAAAGCACATACATAGAAATTACATCATTTGCAGAGTTAGTGAAAGCTAAATATGCTAACTTATCTTGCTCTAGGTCAGTGACAATCTTCAAAAAGTGAAGAAGACACTTGTCTCCCTAATGAAATCAGATCGGTAAAAGCCACTACTTTGCATACCTGTGGACAATTTCACCCCACTGTGAGCTCACTTCCTACACTCTGTGTCACAGTGAGCCTGTTTCAACATCCAGCATATTTCAGCAGAAACACTATAGAGGTAGACAGCTGGTCTTGAGTGGCCAATTATGTCCGTTTATCTCCCTTCGAGGCACAGCTGTGATCAAACAGAATGAAGAAACAGGATCAAACAGCGGGACTGAAAATCATTCTTCCGTCTCATTCACTTATTTTTGCAGCTTTGTTCTGCCTGTTTCTGTCTCTGTTGCTTCCTCCCTCTGTACTCCTATCCTTCCTGCTTCTCTCTCTATATACTATATACATGCACTTCTAAGTCACTATACTTCCCTTGCTCATCTCTCCGGAGACAGCACAGCTGAGGCATCTGTAAAAGTTTACTGCTGAGGAAGGTTCATCTTGCATCGCCTACTGCTGAGCATGTGTGTTCCTGTAGTTCTCAGTGTACAGTAGGGGAGCTCTCAAGGGAGTGCCCTGAAAATGTAAGGCTCATCTTATCTATTGTCAGACACTCAAAATCTGTTGTCAAAAAATAAATTAAAATAAATTACTGAATACCAAATAAATAATGTCATGGTTTACAAAACGATGACCAATGGTATAAGAAAATGTTCTGCTCTAATAAGAATCTCATCAGATGCTTCTTGTTTCAGTGCTGGTTGATGTAAGCTGTTGCCCAGCTGCTGTTGGTCTGGAAAGAACGATCTCAGAAATGCTCTAAGTTTTACATTCTGTGTCAGCAAACATGTATAGGTGGCATCACCCAAGCTGGCTGTTCATAGTGGCCTATAAACTGACTGACAATTTCAGTGAATACACAGCAGAAATACCCACACACAGCAGTTTGTTTCATAGCACATATCTTCTCACAAGTGAAGTGAAATGTGATGTAAAGAATGCTTGGAGTGTGCTCTCCGTTCACTGTGTTTCTCCAAAACAACATTTGGCAGACAAGCCACTTGATCCAAGTCATGAGATCTGCAAAAGCCCCTGCTAACCTCCTGAAAAAGCTCTAAATCAATAAAAACCTAGAATGCAGCCAACTTCTCCACAGCTGCCTTTTTCCTCTTTTTTTCCAACTTGTGTACACACACACAAATACAAATGTATCGGAAAGCAGAAAGAGGGCCTTAAGGCGAGATTATAAAAAATATTCTGCCATCTTCTCAGTCTCTTTTGCATAAACAGTTATGAGAAACCATTAGAAACAGTGTGTATCTGATTGTGAGGAAAATTTTTCACCCCCCTCATGTTTTAGATCTTCAGTCTGTGAAAACTGAAGATACATTTTTTTGCTTCTGAAATTATGAAAGACAGTGTAAAATGTCACGGATTTCATTCTCTCCTTTCATAAAGCGAATCCATCTTAAAAACAACCAGCACTGGTTCTCATTGGCTGAGACGCTTCAAGTTGGCCCCCAAACGCACACCTGTAGCAGCGTAACGGCCAATTTAAGCACTGATGTTTTGGTCTGGAGTCACAGCGGTATGTTTGACCAAACAGACTAAATGGCTTCTTTGTGTACCAGAGAAACTCACTCCATAAAAATAAAGAGTTCTATTCCCTGTGCGTAAAGATTGTCACATCTAATGGAGTACAGCGCGGAGCTTATAGCTTTTCTCACATCACGGCTTTGATCGCCTGTATACAGAAGTAAAGTGGTGATGGGTGGAGCAGCAAACCCATCGCTCACATGTAGGCTACTAGGGGACTGACAGACCTCCGCAGCCTTGGCAGTTGGGAGCGGAATGGAATCAGAACAGCGCCAGTCCTGCCCTCCGGCAGACGGACGCAGTCACTCCGTCTCTCTCCTCGTACCAAACAGCAGCATTTCAGCGGATAGCTCTGTCCTGGCAAAGTTTTGAAATGCATGTAGCTGCCAGCATTTTAGGAAAAAACTCTTTCAAGGAATCTTACAAGACTGCACCGTAGTGACACGTTATGAGATAAAACGTGAGGTCATTGTTGAGTTACTGTCTCACAGAGAACTGACGGTGATATTAGCCCCGATAGGTAGATTATATAGGAACAGTAGGCTACAGTGATTTTTCATTAGCTCTCCCCTTGACAGTCATTGATTAGGCTGCAGATTAAAATCCACAGCATATGGTTGAGATCCTTTCAAGAAGACAAAATCAATGTTGGGATCACGCCCACATCCCAACATCCCTTAATTATTATAGGACAGAGTGAAACCAGAAGTGGAGTGGGACGATGAAATGGTTGCGGGTGGTAACGACATGTTTGTAAAATCGCCTTGATGAATTGTCCGCGCAGAGAAAGAGTCAACACAAAGCAACAACCCTAACGCAAATAAATATCTTTAAGGACACTTATTTGTTAGAGGAAAACGCAACTGGTTTTATGTTTGTGCACAGTCATTAGCCTGCAAGTTGTTTATTCAGTTTTCGGTGTTAACGCCGACCGAACGAGATGGGCCATGCAGAGTTATAAGATCACAGAACATCCAGTAGCAGGACTCTCCCCATTAATTGTTCTAAAACTGAAGTCATCAGTGTCCCTCATCACTATTTGTATCAGCGCATTATTTCAAAGGACGTGAAAACTGAGGTAACCTCTGGCCTGTATAGTCACAAAATGCGTAATGGTGGTTTCCCCAAAACAATTTGTTAATTCACTTCGCATTTTGGGGAAAACACGTTTTTTCCCTACTAAACAACAATCTCTGGTGTGTTTTACAGACTCCATGTTTGGCTTGTGGATAGGAGAAATGTTTTCTCTCAAAAAGAGGTTTAATTTCCACCTGCGCGTAACACATGGATTTCAAGGGGCAACAAAACTATCAAACTTACCTCCTTCTTCTGCTTTGACCGCTGGAGGCAACAGAAGAGCCAGTAAACATCCACATAACCATATATATAAATCCATCTTCTGTGGAGAAAAATCAGCTCTTCTCCCCTCTTTTATTCACTTTATTTGAGAAAGGTGCAGTCCAGTCTCCTTTTCTTCTGGGAGGTTTCTGTTCCTCTCAAGCGCAACACGACTCGTAACCAAGACCCACTACTAATGCAGAGCTGCCTTCATTGGGCTCTCCGACAATATCAAGCTGAATAAAAAACAGTTTGCATGGGTTGTGTCAATGTGTGACACTGCTTTTGATCAGCGCATACTGATCAGAAATCAACGCAGGTTTCACTCAAAACACATTTTAAAAGCCGCGAAATCCATTTCGGTGCGCACAATCGGCAGGACTGTGTCCCTCTGTTAATCAAAGCGCGCATGGGAATATAGACCTCGTCAACACGGGTGACAGGCAAAATCATAAGTTTCAAATAAAGTAGAAATCAATGGCTGAAACCACCAAAACAACCAAAAACATCTACTATTAAGTCTGACAAAATCGGAAAAGTGACGCGGGCCTTTCCCCTTCGGTTCAATAAAATATTCCAAAATGTTTTGTACTGCCCGACTTTCAACTGGTGCATTTACTTGGACAGAGTACATGTGTTTAAGAAAGAAAAAAATCTTTTCTCCATTTGTACCCTCCTTTTATTCTGTCTTGATAACAGTCCGCTCTGGCGCAAAAGAAAACCCAAGATCTCCAGGAGGAGGCAGCTCGGGAGTGCGTGCGTAAAACCAAACGAGAGAAACGTGCAGTCTCTCCGCTCTCCTCCTACAAACTGTGCGTTTCTTCACTGAAACTGGCTTTTTCTGTTGTTCCTCTCTCTCGCTCTCCTTAATGCCCAGTCTGTGTCTCTCTCTCTGTCTCTTAATCTCTCCCCCGGCAGCTCCGACAGCGTGCTCCTTCCCCTCCGATCTCCGCCGGGTTTGTGGCAGCGAGCACGACTGCTCACTCAGTCCCCTGTCACGGTGTGCGTGCACGTCGCGTGTGCGCGTGTATCGGATTACAGTAGACACCTCGGCCCGCCTCCACACAGCCCCTCGCTGATTAAAGAGCTGTTTCATCTCTCTTACTCTTCTCCTTTTTTGCCTCACCCTCTTTTACCTTCCGAAATCACCCCAACCTCTCA
>NW_018128033.1:593248-597023 GCF_001952655.1 Monopterus albus
CCCTTCGTTTTCTTTTCTTTCTGTGTCTCCAGATATTCTCTGGTGTCCTCATTTATTTCCTTATCATCATCATCATCCTCTTTTCCTTCTCTTTGTCTCAAATTTTCTCTGTAGTATTAAGAAGAATAGAGAGAGTAGAAAGGTATAAAAAAGAGGAAGAGGTCTACAGCACAGCTTTATGCTGGGAGCTTTATAAGGAACCCGGTGCTCATATACAGTATTGCAGCTGAAACACCAGTAAAGTGCATGTTTTAACTGATCACAATAGAAGAACCTGAGAAGTAATAATCAATAAACAGAATAGGTTCGTGTAGCACTAATGGTATCTGACTTACCATGGATATTACCTGCAGAGTTCTATGAAAGTGAACAGACATCTTGGAAATAATGAGCTTCTGGATGTGAAAAGTCATATACACCTTTGGGCACTCATACGCATGCAAACATTTATCTGCAGGCTAGGGCAGAAACCTGTTTATAAAGGGCATGTAGGTCAGGGGCAAACAGAATCTAAACAAGGGGCAGAGGATAGCAATAAAACACACACACACATGCAGACAGAATGACAAGTAGCCAGGGACCAGTTTCAAAATGGTGGCTGGATTTCTCTACACTTATTGAATAGACATTTACAGTTTTAAACCATGCTACTATGTCCCTCTCTCTCCTTCCTGGCGCTCTCTCTCTCTCTCTCTTTTTCTTTTTCTGGCTCAGAGCCATGGTGCTATAATGCAGGCAGGATATCACCAGAAGGTCTGTTTTAGGGCCTGCAGCGACACCAAAGCTTGTGGTCTAAAAAATGAACTGAATCTTGGCCCTCATACTGCCTTCCCAGGACACACCCTGCACACATCCACACACACACAGAGGCCATAATGACACAGCTGAACTCACCATCGACCACTCACTGGTTGCTGCTGAGAGCTATCTAGCAGGAAGAAAACCCCATTCAAAACTTCTTTTTCCTTTAGGACAGAGAAGAGACTCACACCGGGGCTGATGCTTGTTCAAGCGAACGTTAGCTGCTGACCCTTGAACTTTGCTGACATTAGATTTTTGAGAACAAGCAAGCTTCAAAAGAAATACGTTACTTGATTAGATATTTCAGCAATCACTGTTCTGATCAGGGTAGGAACATAAATCTACTGTTTTATCATTCCTAAATCAGTTTTACTTTTACTGTAATAGCCCTACAATACAGTTACCAATAGATACATACTACATACAGTACATCATTAAACTGTCATGTTTTCTAATGTCTCTGGAAGTCTGAAGGTATTAAGTTCTTTTTCCTTGACAGGCTGGTGTGTGTGTGTGTGTGTCAGGTCGTTCTAGTCGTACGACCTCTGTAACCTGTCTCTCTCCCCTTTTGCTCTCCACGGCCTGTGTCTTTCCACTGAAACTAAACCCACCCTGGCCCACTGGAATTTGTGAAGTGATGAGAGGACAGTGCAGTCCCATGCTAATATCAATCTAACATTCCTCTGAGCTGTCAGAGCTGCCGTTTGTAAAAAATGTCTTATTTTGAGTATTACAGAATAGGAAGGTGCGCTGCTGTGGCAGTAATCTACCTGAGGTATTGAGCAGCAAATTGCTGCCGTTGAATGAACAACAGCCTCTTGAAACTTGCAATGGTGCTTAAAGATTTCCAATTTTACATTTTTTTTAATCCACAGAGTGGCATTCAGTACTTCAATTGAAGTGAAATAATGAAACTACAGTAAAACTGTGGCTCCAGTTTCTGTTTCAGATGAGAGCGGAGCACACTGAATGCAAAACGTCTCATATTCATATCCACCCGTAGCCGTATCTCGGTATTCAGCAGTTGTCAGGAGAAATTTGGATGGGAAAAATGAGTAGTAAGGCTGTAACACATGGACCCAAGCCTTCTGGACTTTCCCTTCATGCATTCTTTTGTGTAACAAGCTGTATCTTGTGAAACTAGGATATGCTAATCCATAACACCTTTTCTGCTTGCCAAGCAAGGCCTGGGTTGCACCACTGACTGAGATCACCGAGAAGCCATTCTGGGGCAATGGACAGACATTCTGCCTGCTGCTGACAGCACAGACATTCCCAGTGTGTCCTCCTCACTGAACACTGCCTACAGAAATGATGTCAGAGCATGTTGGCTAGCCAATCTTGCCAAAAACAGTAACTTACTATCAAGGTATAATGGCATCAACACAATACATAATACACCTCATTTGGTGCATTATAGTTTAAGGTAAAACCTGCAGCCAGGTAAGACTTGATCTTGATCACCAGCACGGCTGCAAACCGTGGATAAAACAAAATTTTTGACATTTTTGCAGATTTATTAAAAAAGAAAAATTGAAATATCACATGGTCATAAGTATTCAGACCCTTTGCTCAGTATTTAGTAGAAGCACCCTTTTGAGCTAATACAGCCATGAGTCTTTTTGGGAATGATGCAACAAGTTTTTCACACCTGCATTTGGGGATCCTCTGCCATTCCTCCTTGCAGATCCTCTCCAGTTCTGTCAGGTTGGATGGTAAACGTTGGTGGACAGCCATTTTCAGGTCTCTCCAGAGATGCTCAATTGGGTTTAAGTCAGGGCTCTGGCTGGGCCATTCAAGAACAGTCACAGAGTTGTTGTAAAGCCACTCCTTCGTTATTTTAGCTGTGTGCTTAGGGTCATTGTCTTGTTGGAAGGTGAACCTTCGGCCCAGTCTGAGGTCCTGAGCACTCGGGAGAAGGTTTTCGTCCAGGATATCCCTGTACTTGGCCGCATTCATCCTTCCCTCGATTGCAACCAGTCGTCCTGTCCCTGCACCTGAAAAACACCCCCATAGCATGATGCTGCCACCACCATGCTTCACTGTTGGGACCGTATTGGACAGGTGATGAGCAGTGCCTGGTTTTCTCCACACATACCACTTAGAATTAAGGCCAAAAAGTTCTATCTTGGTCTCATCAAACCAGAGAATCTTATTTCTCACCATCTTGGAGTCCTTCAGGTGTTTTTTAGCAAACTCCATGCAGGCTTTCATGTGTCTTGCACGGAGGAGAGGCTTCCGTCGGGCCACTCTGCCATAAAGCCCCGACTGGTGGAGGGCTGCAGTGATGGTTGACGTTCTACAACTTTCTCCCATCTCCCGACTGCATCTCTGGAGCTCAGCCACAGTCATCTTTGGGTTCTTCTGTACCTCTCTCACCAAGGCTCTTCTCCCCCGATAGCTCAGTTTGGCCAGACGGCCAGCTCTAGGAAGGGTTCTGGTCGTCCCAAACGTCTTCCATTTAAGGATTATAGAGGCCACTGTGCTCTTAGGAACCTTAAGTGCAGCAGAAATTTTTTTGTAACCTTGGCCAGATCTGTGCCTTGCCACAATTCTGTCTCTGAGCTCTTCAGGCAGTTCCTTTGACCTCATGATTCTCATTTGCTCTGACATGCACTGTGAGCTGTAGGGTCTTATATAGACAGGTGTGTGGCTTTCCTAATCACGTCCAATCAGTATAATCAAACACAGCTGGACTCAAATGAAGGTGTAGAACCATCTCAGGGATGATCAGAAGAAATGGACAGCACCTAAGTTAAATATATGAGTGTCACAGCAAAGGGTCTGAATACTTATGACCATGTGATATTTCAGTTTTTCTTTTTTAATAAATCTGCAAAAATGTCAAAAATTCTGTGTTTTTCTGTCAATATGGGGTGCTGTGTGTACATTAATGAGGAAAAAAATGAACTTAAATGATTTTAGCATAGGGCTGCAATATAACAAAGAGTGAAAAATTTAAGGGAGTCTGAAT
>NW_018128033.1:597239-598299 GCF_001952655.1 Monopterus albus
GAGCAGTTTGGAGGTGCAAGATACCTGAGCGTGTAATGTTAATTTTACCTGTGTTCATTGAATAAATCAGCACTGTTTTGAAGTTACTTGGACTGTCTCGTCTCTCAGAGTTAGCATGGTAAGAAGAACCAAAGACCTACATGGGAAACCAGTGGACGGTAAAGTGATCCTTGCTTTGCGTCGGGGGGAGAACTTTTCTGCTGGACGTCCGACAGGCAGTACTGGCCCTGTCCACAACTCACGGACACACTGCATTTTCCACCACTTTCTGCTCATCACTTGATTTGATCAATGTTTTCATGGATTCATTTCCTTCTTGCCACTGATTTCTTATATTGGGATTTATGTTTTTTTGGTGCCGCCTCTTTGCTGTGTATTTCTCATTTTTCTCTCTGTTCTTCTTTGTTTACAAGCTTATTTTATACCAAACCCATTTATGTGCCTTTTTCCTCTTACACTGTATTTCCTGGTCATCCTCTCCTTTCTTCTCTCTAAAGATCACCACCCTCACACTTTCTTTTCTCACCTTCTTCTCCCACAAGAGAAAAGTGGGACGGCCATTTTACCTCAGGAGTTAAACTGTTTCGACCAACTGCCTTGGGATTCCAACTTGTGAAGATGCTTTTTCTTTCTCCTTTTTAAAATACAGCAATATTGTCTGTTTTATAAACAATCTAGGAGTAAATCAAACAAGGCCAGCTCCTGGTCACTGGAAACAAATCACTAACAAATAATAATCTATCTTTGACCCAATTTCAAATCAACCTGATGACACCTCATTGAAAATTAACATAGTAACAGCAAAACACCTCAAATTCAGAGGAGACTCTAATCTCATCCCATACAGTTAAAGTGTGTCATAACTGTAGAGTTATCATACCCAGAGGGCAGTGCATGTTCGTGGATCATGTTACCTCTCCTCCAGTTCGTGGATCGTGTTACCTCTCCTCCAGTTTGTGGATCGTGTTACCTCGCCCCCAGTTCGTGGATCGTGTTACCTCTCCTCCAGTTTGTGGATCGTGTTACCTCGCCCCCAGTTCGTGGATCGTGTTACCTCGCC
>NW_018128033.1:599308-600311 GCF_001952655.1 Monopterus albus
GCTCGTGTTACCTCCCCCAGTTCGTGGATCGTGTTACCTCACCCCCAGTTCGTGGATCGTGTTACTTCTACCCCAGTTTGTGGATCGTGTTACCTCTCCCACCAAGCCACACTATAACACAAGAGGAGCTGGCTGGATGCTTTTACGAATTAATGAAGATTTTAAGTACTGTGGCTACAGGCACAAAACCCCCTGTGCAGTTTCTTTTCATCAGTGATTGTCTGAGAATCATACCTTGAACAAGGCTCCCGCTGAAACACTTGGATGAAAGCTATGCTTGAATAAAAGCTTTTTACTTTATTCAGTGCCCCCCTAACTTGGATTTCTCTTCCTCTCCTCTGCTCTCCTTTCCTCTCCTCAAGTACTCAGACACTTGGTGCAAACACAGATGCAGAACCATCTAACCACTGAAAAAATACATTCTACATAACCGCACACTACTTATACACACAAAATCAAAATCTCACACATCCCATGCTTTACCTGACCCTCAGCCATCAAAGTGTCTCACCAACAAACACATTCACTCACAGAGAGTAAATATTTATGTGTACATACATCACCCATGGACTGACCATATTTATTTGTAGCTTGGCAGATATTTCATTTCCAGTGTGGATACAGCGGCACGGAAAACACTCAGCAGTGCAGAGCAACACAACACACGATGCACATAACTGTACACGCTCCCTGCGGACTCATCAATAAGTCTTATTACTGAGTAGGTCTTACAGGAAGCCACAGTAAATTAGTGTCAACAGTTAACATGGGCTGTACTGACATGGAGCAAAGCTGAGACATGTTGCAGGGACACACACACAGGGGAGTACAAATATAGAGACACAGATCTGTGAAGATTTACACACATGCAGAGATGCACACTTGCACAGACACACACCCACAGAGATGAACGTGTAAAGAGACACACACGGGGCTGACAAGTCTGAGATGAACATGCACACGTTTACAGAAACACCGGCACTTTTTACATGTACCTTTGTAT
>NW_018128033.1:600341-604889 GCF_001952655.1 Monopterus albus
AAACTATGTGTATTGTCCTCTTTTGCGGTTTGTGTGCATGGTTTATGTCTGTGGTACTATTTTGTGTGCATGTGTGTGTTTTGTGTGGGTGCACGACTAAGTGGCGATAATCACAGTACAGCCTGCGGAGACTGCAGGGAGTTCACTCAGCTATTAGCACGGACACAGAGGTGATAGAGGGAGACACATATATACACAACTGCACATACACAAACAAGCGCAGACATTCACTCAGATACTCAGACCCACAAGCAGTGTCTAGGGATCACAGTGAGCTGTCACAGCTAAGCAGAGTCTGTGAAAAATGTCTGCTCTCTTTCTAATAACTTTATTGTAAAGCTTTCCTTATCTTCTGCCTGTCTCCTTTTCCCTTTTATTCTCTCTATCATTGATCTAACTATCTCCTGCACTCTATCCTATTTATTTCCCTATTTATTTGACTTTTTTATATTTTATGTGCTGCTCTGTTTTTGTGCCTTCGTGTACTTTCATACTGTACTGTATTTTCCCCTTGCCCTGCCTCCATTTCTCTTCCTTCTCTCTCTGTGTGTGGTTGTAGATAAGGATGTCCTCTCTGGCTGTTTGACTCAGCTGGTAGCACAGCAGCAGCTCTGTGTTCCTCACTTGTGAAATGACAGGCGCTGCAAAGATGTTTAACTTCCTAACTGTTGCTTTAATCAAAATGTCACATTGTGGGTGGAATAGGTAACAAATTGATGTCCAAGTTTGTTTGTTTGTTTTGCAAGTAGAATTAAAATGTATGGATTACAAGAATCTTAAGGTAATAAGCCCTGTGTTACTAATCTTTTACATTAGATATTGAATTTAACGTATGCTCTCAGAGCAGCTGAAAATAAAGTGTATTTATTTTGGCTTGGGATTTTTGGCTAAGTGCTGACTGTAATACTCTAAGATGAATAGTTATTGAGCTCTGTTATAGGGTAGTTTAAATTACTTTTCTTTCTGAAAATTAATCTGCCTTTATATGAAGTTACAAATTATTATGATTGTGTTTTATATTGAACATTTTTCATGCCAAGCAGGCATTGCTGGTGCTTTTGCATTGCACTCCCTGGAAGTCGTTTTCAGCATGTGTGACCACTGCTGTATGTCTAGTATTAAATTTCTGATAGTGAATTCTCTACATAGGCTTCTTTAAAACCACAAACCTTTCAGACTTTCTGAAAGCAGCGAAAAGCTTTTCAAGATATTCCAAAACCAATAATACCCACTTGTGTTAGTGATTGATCAGGTGTGCAGATGTGTGAAAACGCAGAGCTGCAAAATCTTCTTTTTCACTTTCAACAAAGCTCTTCTACTGTTATTTTCAGTGTGAACCACTAAAGCGCCCTTGTTACCGCTGTGCTGGCAGTGATCTGAGACGCTCGGCTTCCGAAGCAGCAATGGGAATGTAACCAAGATCATTATCAAGTTCTATACAACAGCAATAAGCTCAGAGACACAGCTGGTTTCTACACTCTGAATGATACATGTGTGTTACCTGTAAATCCACAGTATTAATAAATTATTATTGCTACTAACAGTAAATTACAGCTCTTCTCCTCTCTTAGCCTTTGTCCACCTGAAGATCAGCTGATCTTAAAAAGTACTTGACTGTTTCAGCATGGTGAGCAATCCACTGTCTTACCTTGTTCCGTTTACCAATAAACATAGTACTTTCATGAGTATATCTTCAATTAAATTTTTAAAGGTTGTGTGATCATAGCACTTTGTGACTGGGCATCTATCTGATTATAGAGCTTTGTTCTTCTAAAGCTGATATTTTGTAGTTAACATGCTTTTGGTAACACAGCTGAGGTATCGTGTTTAGCACCATCAGTCACTGTCTGACATGACAAGACAGCTCCAGTGCTGAGAAAGTGGGGAGAGGACAGCAAACCCCCTCTTCACCCATCAAACGCCCTCCCCCCTCACATGCTCCTCTGTTGTTTTATTACTCTACTTCAGGATCCGTTCAGGGGTCACCCCATCATGCACCAATAGGATGCCAGTAATTGGAACTAAACGTACTTAAATGTATGGGAAACACATACAGTGCATATATTGTTTTCACAATCCACTACCTTAAAGCTGCAGACAGCACAGTGCTATGTATGGCGCTATTGTTAGAGAGAAACAAAAGACAGAGAGGTTTGTGGTCAAGTCACTCAACTGTAACAGTGGAAGTTCAGAAAACCACGGGTCACTGGTCAGCAGTATATACAGTACAAATACATGCAATGGCAGGATGCAGAACGTCTTCACATCCTTCTCTGTCTAATGACATTACCAATAACAAGAGCCTTAGGGATGTGAGTGAGTGTCTGACTGTGTTTGATGAGTGGAGCCCTGGGGCTGTGGAAAGCACGATAGTGGCGGACTTCTTGGGGGGGGTATCCCTTGTTGTTCTAGATGACCCAGACTGATAGGATTATCAGTAATGGCTTAATCATGAACACACACAGCGCAGACACTAACATACACATGCAGAGACGGGGCGGCCCCTGATCATGATAAGATGATGGGTCAGGAAACCTAAGACTGATAAAGTAGCCTCTAACCCCTTAGAGGGCTGATTACACCGTCTGTGTGTGTGTGTGTGTGTGTGTGTGTGTGTGTGATGTGACAGCATTCGTGGCTTCTCTTTCATTTTTTCCTTCTTTGACCCATTTTCATTTTCCTTTTCTTTTCCTTTTCTTCCATCAACACAAACTTCCTTCTTTCCTCCCTTTATTTATATTAATATGGAAGAGAGATGCAGTTTGTGTTCTGTCCTCAGTTCCTTCTGTATGCTAACGCTGACTGTAAACACCTTGATGTGATCTAGCTGTATATTAGCTTGTAATTAAGTGAAACAATACTCATTGATGCACAAGCAAACACACACAAACACAAACACACACAAGTGCTTCAATAGGGGAGTTTATAACAGATGATTCAAGATTGTTTTATGATTGTTTTATTTCCTGTCTCTGGGGACTACTGGGGATTAGGATTGACAGTGACTCATGAGCATGACAGAAATTAGAGAGCCACTCAGATACACGTGCACACACAGCCACACACACACACACACACACAGCCACGCTGAGGGCCCCCAAAGTGTCTGCACTGTTCACACCTTTCCAAGCTTTTCTAAAACAGTATGGGTGACATTTCCATTTTCTATAGGGGACTGAAATGGAAAATATTTTGACCTTTATACAAAGATTGGAGGGAAGGATTGATGGTAACAGGAGTGAGTCAGGGGATGGAAGGGTGGCAAAACTGTGGGATGAAAACACGGCTTGGCCTCATATTTCAATACTTTCAATGGTGAAGGTGATTCAGAGGGACATTGGAAAAGGTGGTTAAGACTGAAAATAACACTGCATTGGGAAAAAATGCAAGGGACTGTGTTAGCGTGGGCTCTGCACAGTGGTTTATAATATGAGACACAATTTTACAAATCAGGGCTAAAATATTTTATCCAGTTTTTAAATAATTTCAGGTAAACAGGAGTGTGGCTAGTATGCAACACAGGCTGTGACTGGACATGATACAGTGCACTTCATCAAAAGTTCCCTGCTGTCCCAATGTGGTGGTCTCAGTGAATGAAGAGGGGTTGCTGTTTTTGTACAATGCTTACTGGATGTTGGTCTGAATATGACCTAAAAGGAGTTAAAAGAGAAAAGGAAATTGTTTGGGTAGATGAGGGATTGGTGGTAGCGTGTTGCCTTCAGTAGTGAATATTTACATGAATGCAAGTCCGTTCATTGAGGTATCTGTCATACAGGATGCTATGAGTTGTTGTTGTTATTGGAATAAACAAGCAGAGGTGGGCAGTAAGTGCAAGCTGTAATTGCATGTAATCACAGACACTAAAAAGAAGTCCACCTGCAGAAACCACATTTTAAAAATGATAAACTTGAGGATTAACACTTAAGGAGGGAGTCACCAGGGGACAAATGTACAGTTGTAGTTACGCCTCTATTTATAGTGAAGAGGGAGCCTGGACTAGGGGGGTGGGGTGATGTAATAATTGAAGCTACTTCCAGGGAAAATCCTATTTTTGCATTCTGGCAGAGATAGAGGAACATGTTTATGGATGGAGGATTGAGGGAATGAGAGGAATACATCGTTGCTTTTGACAGAAAATCCTATTTTCTCTGTCTGGTTCAGAGGGAAGGATACAAAGATTGATAAATGACTGACTACAGTCTCTGGCTGGCAGGATGGATGGATAAAATTGCAATGAGCAGATGCTGATGAATACAGATAAAGTGAGTAAACAAAGGCAGGAGTGTTGAAAGAGCAAATGAATGTGTAAAGACAATCAGTCTGTGCCTGGAAATGGCTGAGTGCAAGAATGAACACTGGATGGATGAATAGATAGATGGAGGGAATTCTGTCCAGTAAAATCCTGTTTCCTGCAGCTGGTAGACTTAGAACCAGGAGTCTTCAGATTACTAGAATATTACTAGGTATGTGTGTGTCTGTGTGTGCATCCCTTAATCTTATACCTTTGTGAGCCTATGTAAGTGCACGAGTGTGTGTATACATGTTCAG
>NW_018128033.1:605095-638753 GCF_001952655.1 Monopterus albus
TAAGAGTGCTGGCTGATAGACAGCATCTGAGATGGGTGGAAGAGATGAGGAGGTCAACAGCTGTTTCATTTCCCAGATCTACTAAAGTGTGTTAACAGACACCACACACACACACACACACACACAGTAACACATACACTAATGCAAAAGTGTGCAATGTTGTCATGTGTCACTGAATGGCTTGATGACACAGAATGAAAACAGACACACATTCCTATGGTCCTATAATGTTATCATACAAGCTTGACTGAACACATGATAGAACGTTGTCTCCAAGTGCACATGTACAGTATGCACACACTCACACACACACATTCACCCGACCATGGGAATGTAATGTGTGCTGGTGTCAGCTCACCTTTAAAATACTAACGGTGTATGAGCAGAAACATGTCTGATCATTAACCTATCAACCTGAAATCTGGGTCAGAGACTCAAAGATCATCAAATACTGCTGAGAGACCACAAGCACGGTGACAGAACAATGTCGACAGATATGAAAGAAACATTATTGTTGTCTAGAAAAGTTTTTGTTTGAGATTTACGAGTACGGGCCAAGGCCTGAAAAACCTCAGTAACTGTCTGCCCAAACATTCAGCTGTAAAGTTATGATCTTTATATTGTTATTTACTTGTCCACAACATCGAGAATGAAACCACAAACAAACAAACAAGCAAATAAATAAAGCAACTTGTGAAAGTGTAAATTATGAGAAAATATATTTCATTGAATAAAAACTAAACAATGGACATGAAATAATGATTATCATAATGTAAAGTTTTATTCAAGCAGCTCGTGCATGTGGAATCACAAACTGTAGTTCCTGACCTCACCTGCCCAACATACCGTATCTTTTGTTCAAAAATGGATTTAGGCGCTTGGCCTGTAGCACTACTGCTAAGAAGAAGTGCCTGAGGGTAATGTCCTGTCTCTCTCATTTAATCTTAACTGTTCTTGGAAGAAACATGTTTATGAACTAATTTAAAATCCACTGAGAATTAGACTAAGATGGGGGAAAAAGACTAAAACAAACTGAGAAAATGTAAAATAATTAAGAAAACTGTGAAAAACAACACATTGAATCGTGACCAGACACCCAGGCTGTGGAGCATCAGAACCACCTGTAGCCATTAGCTTGGACTGGCCTCCTTTCTTTACCGTCAACTCACCTCCAGCTCGTGGTGACAAATATCAGTCTCCATGTTTGTTTGGCTCTGAAGTGACTTTCTGTCATGAGAAGTATTTGTTGACTACGCTAATAAAATTAAAAAATAGTCCCAGACAGAATGATCTGCTAGGAACTGGGGAATGATGATTAGTCCATTGTACTCAGCAATGAAGCATATACTGCATGTTATCAGACAGTACTCAGACCTCCGCCTTACAGAGTTATACATTCAATTTGAGGTTCCACATCCAGCTTCTTTCACAAACAAGCTATGCTTTTTCTTTTTCTTTTTTTTCTTTGCTGAGATAAGGATAGATTTTGCAGATTTATTGATGAGAAGAAAAGATGGAGATGGGAAGGCAAAGATGGAGAGAGTCTATGAAAACTGTAACTATCTTTTATGTTTTCTTCTTCACCATCTGCCTCTCTGTCTCTGTGCTTTATGGCTCTGGATGGCCTTAGAACAAGGCACGGGATGAAATACAAAGGATTTAATGAAGCATCTCTCTCTCATTCCCTCTCTCTAACACCCAAACACACACACACACACACAACTTTTCTATTTACAGCACCATCTTTTTAGGCTTCTTCTCTCACTTCAGAGTTTTATGATGCTGTAATAAAACAGACACAACACAAATGGTCAGTAAAGAATTGCTTCTGTGTGGGGCATTTAACAGTCACTTGGTCACTCAGCTGGTCAGTTAGCCAGTCAGTAAGTCGACCACATAGTCAAACAGTCCAGACCAGGTGGCCAGACAGTCAGCACTGTAATTCAGTCCAGTGAAGATGCTATTTAAGTAGGAAGTGTTGTCAGGCAGCGAGCCAGTCAGACAATAAAAGAGAGAGAAAAAGTAAATAACCACACGGGGAGAGAGAGACAACAAGAGAATAGGACTTTCCAGCACAGCTACATGCTACTGTACTTTCAGAAATGTCCTCACAGAAAAGTATTTTTGTAACTTTACAACACAGACACAAAGGAAACACATGCAACCATTCTTTTCTGGTAAAACAATGGCTACACTTACCTCCTAATAAACATAGTTGGTCTCTTGGCAGGACCCACTACACTCCATCAAGACTAATGGGCTGCTCTTAAGTACACACGCCCTCACACACACACACACACACACACACACATGCCAATGCAGTGAGAAAACACTGGGTCTGTCTATCTGCCCCAACAATCTCTGTGACCCCCTATTAGCCTTACATTTAGGTGAGCACTGGCCCGCTCACCCACTCAGAATTTAAATAAAGAGAAAAGCCATTTCTTTAACCATCCATCCTCTTCCATCTTGTCGAGTTGGAGTCAGGTTTGCAGTGGCAGTATGGGAAGCAGGACATCTTGGCATCTTCTTCTCCACCTGTTGGCCCTACTACACACGATGGGATCTACTGTATGTGTAGTAGTTTTGAATCTGACTCTTCACCAACACAGTCTAATACGGCACTCAATTCATGGCGTCTAACAACAAAATAACCCCTTAATGTGAGAATAAATCTATTCATACTTATATTCTTCTAGTCATCCATCCAGATAAATAGCAAGGCTACAACTATTCCAGAGAGAGGAAGAGGGACTCACAAATGACAAGTCATTATGAAATGTGTTATATTTCAAACCCATCAATGCTAAATCACATAATTACAGTGCATCTTGTAAATGTCTGTATTAAACCGTGCTGTCATAGTGGTTGGTTGGTTGTCACTAAAACTTCAACAACTTGAAGGTTAATGCAGCGAAGGAAAGCCAAACGCTCCCGTGCTCCACACCCTAGCTAACCAGATCCTGGCCCCGTTAAATCACCGGTGTAGTTTTCATCTGTGGAGTGTGATATGTGTGTGTCTTTTCAACACCAGTGTATCCTACAACCACTTTTTAAGAGGCACCATCAAGAAGAGTGGGATTTAGTAATATTGGTTATTGTTTCTATAGGTTTAGGTTTAAAATCCTCTAAAGAAAACCCCAACGCACATCACAACACTGTTTACTGGCTCAGTAAAATTTATAATCAGTACAATGCAGTTAACTAAGGCAAAGTGAAAAATATTTAGCATAACTGAACTGATTTGAACAGAATTTAATTTCAATTAATTTAATTGAAATGGCTGAATTGGGAACTAGACCAAACCAGCCCTCCAGAGGTGATGAAGAGCAAGTACGCGCATGTGTGTGTGAGTGAATGAACGTATTGTTAGGCTAATAGTCCCAACAGCCTCCTGCAGAGACCCATTGTTTCATTTCAATATCAAACAGCTGTGAAGTAAAGCTTTTTAAATGGCACAATAATTGTTGTAATGGTCTGTTCTTTTGCACCTCTCCTGTGCCTGCTCTCTCTCTCTGTCGCTCCACTCCCCTTTTACAACCTCTCTCTTCTCCTTTCACACTGTATTATAATGACCTGCTCCCATCTTTCTTTCTTTCTCTTGTTACCCACACACATGAACACAGATTTGTGAGTGACAGTTTAATGAGAAGTGCCTTTCCATTAGACAGACAAAAGGAGAGAATGCATCAATTAACACCCACTTAAAAACAACACACGCGCATTTCTAGATGGGAAAGATTTTGTGTGTTTGGTGCAGAAATAAACCCAGTCACTAAAGAGTGATGTATAGATGCATCAATTACATCTGTCAACCAAAGCCTTCGTCCCACTCATACACTTAATATGGATGAATGAAACTCTCTCTCATCCTCTCCTTCAAACACGTACAGTAGGTACACACAAAAAAAAAACAATGCCTGTAAGCCTTTTGTTGTTTTGTCGAGTCCCCTAGCACACACACACACACGCACACACACACGGACACACAGCGAAATAAACTAAAAGCCAACAAAAATCAAAAGGTGAGTTAATTATAATGTCTAGTCAACACTTCTTATAGCAAAACAAGGAGACCAACTGAAATATGTGTTCAGAATCAGAATCAGAACCAGAACCAAGTATTTTGAGCATCCAAGGAATTTGTCTCTGGCACAGAGGCTCTTAGTGTGTATTTATGCAACAGACAATTAAAGGTAGTGGAATCATGGGAGAAGGAGGAGAGGTATTCATAAAGATTAAATACATACATATATAAGCAAATTCTGAGCTATCACACTGGTGCATGCAGCGGGTACGATTTACAATGATTGCACTGCAGTGGTTGCTGAGTCCTATTGCTTCAGTCATAGTTAACTGTTTATCAGAGTAATGGCACAGGAGAAGAAACTGTCCTTGTGTCTAGTTGTTTTGGAGTACAGTGACCTGTAGCGCCGTCCAGAGGAGAGGAGTTCAAACTGTTTGTGACGAGAGTGTGAACACAGCTATTCAGCATATTCTGGAAATACAGTGCCCAGAATATAAATAAAAATATATATAAGTACAAATTATAATTCATTTAATCTTAAAATGAACACAACTATAGATACTAGTGCATCTTTTGCACATACAGAATGTTAGAAACATTATTACTATCCCTTACACCACCATAAGGCATTTGTGCTTAGGACACCCAAATGTGCAGGCCCTGCCTTCAGAAGTTAGTTTTAAATTGGTATTACCAAATGTATCAGTGTCAGAAGAAGATGGCATGCCACGGGTGGAACTGGAGATGTTACTGACATGAGGGAGACATGCCAGACAGCTGGCCCAACAGGACACTCCTAATGATGCAGCCACAAGAGGCTGAAAGTTTTAACTATAGGTTGCCAGGTTTGTGTGTGCATGTGTGTAGTCATGAGTGTGCATGCATATGTGTTCATGGGGTGAATATAAACGCAGGCAGCAGAGGCAGAAAACAAGAAAGCGGGAGTAATCAGAGCCAGTTCAACAAACAAACAGAAACCAAAAAGTTGTAGCATAGTTTCAAAGGTCCCTAAAATAAATTGTGTTCACATACATCCACATGCATATACACAGATACAGGCATCAGGACAGAGATGACTGGGCTGCACCAAGTTGTTTATATCTCAGTAAATGAACAGAAACAACCAAATGAGCAGCAGACATCTTGGTTCATAGACTTTGTGTTCTATCTGGCTTTTCTCTTATAAGGGAGGGAGAAAAGCACGGACAGTGTGAGGGTACAGAGAGAGAGAGAGAGAGACCATAATAGAAAAGAAATGAGATGAATGAAGAGAAATTCATCAGAAAATGCACATGCACAAAAAAGAGAAGAGACCACAGGAATAAAAACAAACCAAAACAGGAAAAGCAGGTGGAACTTCAGGAGAAAAACCAACATGTAGAGAACAGGGTGCACAAATGCACCGAGAAATGACTTGGTAATTAATGAATTGTTAATAGTACAGAAGATAATGATGAGTCACTAGAGAACAAACTGGGAGATGCTGTATTAAAGAATCAGTCACACTGAGATGGTCGGTGTAGTCAGTAGCACAGTATGGCAACAGAAATAAGAATAATGACATGTGAGCTAATGAAAGTTTAGTGACTTGATAACTACTCCCTACCAGACTGAACTGCCATTACACTAGTATAAAAACAAGTGTGGTATTTTTGTGATGACATCAAATTATTAATGACCTAAAACACTAACATCCAAAAATTGTTCACAGTCTCAGTCTGTCTTTCAGTTGGACCCACATCAGTGAGGCAGGGCCATTTTCAGTTATTCTCTTCTTCCTGGTTTGGTCTTAATCTTTTCTTTGCTCAGCTTTCTCTCTTGATGCACATGTTGGCATCAAAATCAAACGGTTCATCTAAACTCTGCTTAATGAACAAACATACGCACAACCACGGGAGACCGAACCAATTTCCATGACAACACGACAAAGTGTAAAAGAAAAGGGAATGCACCAACAATCGTAAATGTTCACTGAATCTGTACACACAGATATTCACCCATGCACAGGCTACATCTGGACCAAGCTGTCTAATGTTTAAAATGCATTTTATATAATAAAAATTAGGCATCACAAACAGCATCTGGTAGGAAGTAGAGATACAGCCTGGTTACTAGGCTGAGTGTCAGCCTGCTAAACCTCTGTTCACCTTCCTCTCGGGTCTGTGATGTTTTCAGACAGCAAAGTATATCATTTACTTACTTACTTGTTTACAGACCTTTTGATTTCTGTTATCCAAAGGAGCAGTAGCAGGAACAGATTTAATTTTGGTTAATAAATATTACATGTTGACCAGCAGTAATTCCCAAATGGCTGAAATAATAAAATCATTATTTTTTGGGGTGGCTGTGGCTCATGAGGTAGGGCAGTCGTCTCCTGACCAGCAAGTCGGTGGTTTGACTCCCGGTCTCCCCGCATGCCTAAGTGTCCCTGAGCAAGACACTGAACCCCGAATTGCTCCTGGTGGCTTGACTCGCGCCGGTGCGTGGCAGCCTAAGATCCGTAAGATCGAGAGTACTTTTAAAAGAGTCTCAGTTTTCAGGTGAGACCAGCGCTGACTAAAGGGGAAATCTTTGTTTTTACATTCATACCTCCAAAAGAGGGTCTGACTTCTGTTCGCGAACACCGATGTTCTCCAAGCATACACATTTTGATGTTCTTTCCTCACATGTGCATTAAAAGAAAATGACACATACCCATCTACTCACGTACCACAGACCTTCGCACACCTGGGAAGATGATGAAAATTACATCACTCAACCTTAGCGGACATGCGGACATGGAAAGCATGAACTGGCCTTGAGTGATGATGGAAGGCTGGAATGGAAAGCAGAAGACATGTTGAAATGGAACAGGCTTCATGTGAACAGGCTTACAGAGTGAACAGCAACACTGGCGGCAGTAACACACCAATTAGGATGTACTACTGTAGTAGTCTAGTAGAAACATCTGCAATATCAAGAATGCAGTTCACAGTCTTAGCTTGTCTCCACCATGTGATCACGAGACATCCTGGATCCTGGAGTGTTAGACATATTGACACCTAAGACCCTAAACAGCAGAATGAATATCATTTGGATCTGGTCTGTCTCGGGCCCAAGGTTTGGTCTCAGTTCCCAGGCACCAAGTCTAAATTTACACTGTGCTATTTAATTCTTAAAAACTTTTTAACTTATAGCACACTGACATAAATATAATGCTCTTTCCTTCCCACAGTTCAGCTCGATTTACGGTGCAAATAGTTTGAATGCATGTCTACACATACAATATGTGTGTGTCTGAGGAATCAACATTACCGTGAGGGTTTTTTTGTTTAAGCCACTTCACAGAACAGCCGGTCCATGTTGGCGGATGGAGTGTGAAAGAACGAGATTGTGTGTGTCAGGAATTTGAGTGATTCTCAAAGGCGACATTCAGACTTTGAGAATGTTCAGTGTTCGTTCTTCTTGTGTGTGTGTGTTGAGTGTGAGGGGAAGTAAGATAAGAGGCGCCACTGAAAGCTTCCTTACTCTCACACGCTCTGTTGCTTGTTTATTAAACAGGGTCATTTTTTTTTTTTGGTAGGGGGGGTGTTGTGGTGTCGGATTTTGCGTGTGTGCATGTGTGAGCGAGGAGAGTGATAGAGAGCGGAGGTTTAGAAGTCACTTAGGTGTCAAAATGACAGAAGGGAGGAAGAGAAGAGAGACAGAAAGAGCAGCAGATGAAAAAGGAGATGAGTAAAGGGCAGATCTGAAAGAAGGAAGTGTGAGTGTCAAACAATCTCTGATCTCTCTCTTTACTTAGCAACATCTCTATGAAACCATATGTTTTCTTTCCTCCGGCCCAACCTTTCTATTTGACTTGGAAACAAACAGGCAGACAGAAACACACATAAATACACTACTACAACCAGTTGAGCAAGGCTTAAGGAGTAAGTAGCCAACTACTGAGCTTTATGTGTGGGAATAAATAAATTGGAAAGGAAGGAGGGAGTTAATGGGGAAGTGGGAAAGGGAGGACAGCAAAAGGAGAAAGAGAAAATTTACAATCAAGCACTATACATTTGTTGTACTCAACATAATTTTATAGAAAATTACAAGTAACAATTTAAGATCAGCCATTAATACCAGGGTGAGTACTATTTGTTCTGACAGAAGCAGATGCTGGCTGAACTTTACAACTGCTGCTGCTGGTCAAACTAAAATAGGTGGGTTTTTTTTTAATGTTTTGGCTTCTTTCAAAGAGTGTTTGCAGGCTTTGGCAGGAAACCAAACAGATAGACTGCAGGGTCAATAAAAGAACACTTTTCATTCAACTACTATCTTCTTTCCAAAACACACAACCACTTAAGAGCACAGTTAAAGCTTTATTTTCACCGGTATTGGACTGAAACACTGTAAACCATACAAGCGCCCTACTGCTGCAGTGGATTTTGTCAGCTTTGTGCAACTGTCCCAATGACTTTTATAGACTAACGTTTTATCACTGTTGACAAAAGCAGCAATGTACCTTAAAATTCTGGATCCCACGGTGATTTTAAGAAAAATCAGAGATGCTTTCTGGCACTTGGTATTGTGGGAAATAGAGGAAAACATGCTGGAGTACAACATGACACGGCAGGACACTGGAAACAATAATGAGGTAAATTTCAACACACTGGGGGGATGACACTGTGCTGTGTGAAAGGCTGCTTCAGAAAACGTAGCCTACTGTTGCACATATTAATCGCGCCTTCCCTCTCTTGTCTACAAGCTCTACTTAATGTATGCAGGACGGAAAACAGAAATGACCTCCTAGCTTCATTACAGTGCACTGTTGATTTCTGCACTGGTTGTTGTCTGTATACTGCACTATGTTGTTACACAACTTACAACTTCAGACATTCCAGGGACAATCTAGTAATTGTCCGTAGGTGTGAATGGTTGCTGGTCTCTATGTCAGCCCTGTAGTGTGATTTTCAGGTCCTTATACAGGTCACCAAAACACTGAATATAATCATAATCAATAATCATTTTCTCAGTCTTTGCTGCCCAACCTCCACCAGACTGTAGCAGCCAAAATGTAAGTCATTTTGTCGTCTCCACACCAAGTTTTGTGTGCTAGTAAATTCACTGGAACAAATAATAACTTACCTAATTGATTCAGCACAGATAGAATGTACACAGTGAATTCACCAGCACATAAACTTTATTAAAGGAACCACCTGGAAAGTGCACAGAGGCATGTTGTGGGGACAGAAATCTGTTTAAACAGTCACATCATGGGGACACATTGTGTCATCATGGGGACAAAAAAGAGTCCCCAGGATGGAAATCATTACATTTTAGGGTGATGACTTGGATTAAGGTAGGGATAAGGTTAAGTTTAGGGAAGGGAATGTAAGTCAAAGTAAAGTCTCCACAAGAAATGAAGCCAAATGTGTGTGTGTAAACCACACAAATCTTTGTTGCCCAGCCTGTTACAGCTAAAATGTCAGAATAATTAAAATTCAAAACAACATTAGGAATTAGTAATTAGTTAGTAAATCAATGCTTCCTGTAAACTGGGTGTCAGTGTAGAGTCGGAACAGCCAAGAGAGATTACCCGGAGTAACCGGAGAAGAATGGCTCATTACTGCGTTAGTGTGTGTGTGGTTATGATTATTATTCATGTGGAGCTGCTATGATACAACCAAGCCAGCTGGGGATCAAGTGTTGCGCTCAACCTTTGTTGCCCTTCCTCATTTATTAAACTCACAGAGAAATGCATGCAAACAAGACCCTAAACACACAAACAGACGAATCTGTAATCTACCAGAGCAAAGCAAACATGAACACACAACCTCTCACACCGTCCCTCATGTTAACATTCAGTTAATAGCAGCAGGCTTAGTAACTGACTTCCTCTCTACCTACACCAAGCTCACGAAGGCCAAGAGCATCTTAAACACAAAACAATGTAGGGAATACGTGCCATCATTCATTAATACAACACTGTAAGAAGCAGCACATGAACACATACAACACAGTGAATGACAGCTGGTATACAAAGTGTGGTGCATTAACTGGCATTTGTCAAGGTGAGCTCAGTTTAATCCATTGATGGTGTTTTAATGATTTTTTTTGAAGATCAGAGACTAAAAAGATGCTCAAAGACAAAAGAAAGGAAAACACGGACACCACCAAGAACCCCTGTATTGATCTCTTTGGTGCCTCCCGTGTTCCCCTTACCTGAGTTTGGTACACCTCTTTGTCTTTTCTCTGGACAAGCTACTTGCCCGAGTCTCCTGGGCTACCTGTTTGACATCTGTGAACTTTATAGTTGCCTGTAACTCCTGAGTTGTCTGTTAACACTAGTCAGCCTAGAACAGTTACTTACCTGTGTCCTCAGCATTACCTGCTGTCATCTGTTACCCTTAAAGAACTGTTACTCTGGGATACAAGTCACTCACCTGTATCTGCTAAACTGCTTTGTTGTGTTCTGCATTTGTGTCCACAATTCTAAATCGTGACACGCAGTCATCCAGGTCTTCTAACAATGCCGCACCTAATCTAGTGATGACAATCACTTGTCAGGAAAATGTAAACATGAAAACTTTACGTGATTTAAATGAACCAAAATTAAGACATAGTGTATGTGCAAGTGTGAAAATAAAAATGTATTAATATCTAGGGATTTACAGAATATACAGTATATTTACAATATTTATACTTAGCATTTTTGCTGACAGCCAAGTGTAGATGTTTGGGAGTAACATGTATCCCTGTGTGGGGGTGTGGGAAAGATGAGGTGATTTGGGGGAACATGATGATCAGGAGCCATCAGTAGTGTGTATGTGCTAATGTGGCCTTTTCACTCAGCTGCATATTCATCAGTTTGTTGTGTAACTTACTGTAGGATTCAAACGTGCCTTCATGTACTGTGAGTATAATTTGTGTAAATGTGATGTGGTTGCAACAACCTGGAGCCAGCTCAGGAAGTATGACCTGCCTCAGGAGCTGTTGAAACAGTTCTACAGAGGAATCATCGAGTTTGTTCTCTGCTCATCCATCACTGTCTGATTTGGCTCAGCAACCAACCAGGACAGGAACAGACTCCAGCCGACGGTCAGGACTGCAGAAACAACCATCGGTACAAGCCCGCCCTCCATGGAAGACCTGTACATAGAAAGAATGATCGGTGCTAGCCTCTCCTCCATGGAGGACCTGTACACCTCACGGGTCAAAAAGAAGCCTCCCCTCTGGACGGCGCTACAGGTCATTGTACGTCAAGACAACCAGGCACAAGGACAGTTTCTCCCCCAGGCTGTCACTCTCATGAACAGTTAATAGTGACCTGTAGTGCTTTCTGTTTCCATGCATAACAAGGCTACAGCAAACACCACTGTGCAATACGTCATAGATATAATCATTTTACACACCAAACAGCCCTTTTTTAAACTTGTATATATGCGCATATACACTATTTAGCAATAGATGTTTTATGTCTTGTTGTTTTTACTTATTCTGTCTTTTATTCTATTTTTATTTTATTTTATTTGGTGCACACTGGGGCCACTGAACTGGAGTCGGATTCCTTGTATTCTTAACATATTTAGCAATAAAGGTTATGATTGATGATTAAAAGAGTACAAACACATGTTCAGACATGGACATGCTGAGCTGAGCGATACAAAACAGAGAAAGACACTCCACAGATGATGTTGACTGTCTGGGGAACAGCAAGAGGTTCGGCAAAGAGCAGCAGTCCATGACCTGGCTGGACCAACACACACACACACACACACACACACACACATGCATAAAGCCCTGCAGTGACATGGTAGTGTAGTCAGCTAGGACCTCATTATCAACTGGCTCCGAAATCCAACATTGACCATCCAGGAACAACACACACACACACACACACACACACACACACACACACACACCTGGTCCAGGCACTAGTGACAGTTAAAGGCTTCACAGCAGGCTCTGAACCTCATCCCTACCAACCACAGGGCTTTAAGTGTGTGGGCCTGTGTGCATATATTTGCAAGCGAGCCTGTGCATGTGTGTGTACTTTGTGTGCCTTGTGGTATTCAGTGTGTGTGTGTGTGTGTGTGTGTTACAGGACCAGCAAAACCTGACCCTGATAGTCATACTCTGAGTGTCACACATGCCTGACTGACCAGCCACAGGAAAGAGGAAATGAGAGGATTTGGAGTGTGACATTTGTGCCTGCATTGAAGAGTGTATGGCTCTGAGTGTGTGTGTGTTTTGTATGTGCTGTATATTTTGTCAGTCTGTGAGGTCAGCAACTTGGTTTATGTATAGTATGAGCCGGCAATTGAGCATTCACTCGTCTCTTTGCTCCACTGCAAGTGATCGTGTCAGACAGAGAAGGTTCTATGTGTGTCCGCTTGAACCCTACTATGTGAAATATGCTGAGAAGAAAAAGGATGAAAGCGAGGAAAGAGAATGGGAAAAGGAAGAGAAGGTAGATGTTAAAACAAGGAGGGGAGAGGAACATGAAGGTGAAAGCAGTGTGAAGAATGGATAGTTTTACAGAAACTCTGAAAGGGTGGATGCTAAACTGTTTGAGTCGACATAGATAAAAAACCATCAATAGTCAGGAGGATTTGTTTTTAACACTATATCAGGCTTATTGATAGCTCTGTCTGATACAGTAGCTGACAGTAGAGAGGTGACAAGAAGACAAAAAGATGCAATAACAGTCTCCTAACTGACTCCTGAGCGTGGATATTGCTGTTGGTTAGCGTTTTCTCCCCTGCTGTAAGCCGCCAGGGTATCCCACCAGATGTGAAGTAATAACTCAGGGCTGAAATTAGATTGAAATGAATTGGAATGGGATTTGAGGTAATTGGATTAAATGTGAGGGGGAAAAGGATTAGTTAAATTGGGAATAAAATCACTACTCTGTCGACTTATAAAGGGCCAGTGAAGAGCTTTATGTCATTGAATATACATTGTTCTTAAAGTTTGTAAAAATTGTAATTTTGATTCAAAAGCACTTCATCAATTAAGTGTTTCTTTGCAGCACCACAAATGGTGAATAAATAATCCTTTTCCTAACAATAACCGCAACAGCTTTTAGGTTTTTCCTTACGTGAAATCATTATTTTAGTATTTGAGACTTTTATCTTTCTAGTCTGTGAACATATTTGTTGAAGTGAAAGATGTTTAGTGTTGTGAAAAGACCCTGTGCTGTTTGAAATGTTTGTATTGTGGCCTGATAAATCTGTGACTTTTCAGTGCAGAAGTCTAAAGAAAGAAAAATGCTTTAATAATGATTATATGAGAGGCACAAACTGGGGCTTATACAACTTTGGTTATTGTCATTTGGTCAAGGTCAAAGGTCAAAGTGTTAGGAAACGTGTTTCCCTGTACAATGAAATTCTTACTTTGCCGTCCACATGAATGCCACATAAAACAAGTGAAATATAAGGTAGATGAGCAATAGTACAAATCTAAATAGGCAGTAAAATAACTTTAAAGCAGCAAGTGAAGGAAGCAAATAAAAATACAACAAGAACACAATATAATGCAGAGAGAATATATGCTACGTGGGAGCTGTGGAGTGTAAATACTCAGCAGTGAGTGTGCAACTATACATGTGCAAAATGAGTAGGTAAACAGTACAGATGGAAATACTTGAGGTAGATCCTGAGTCAGCTGTTTGGGAGTTGGAAAAAAAAGAGTTTTTCAGTCTAGAGATCCTGCATTTCACACTTCTGAGCCTCCCACGGGAGGGTAAGGGTATGAACAGTCCGTGCTGGGGGTGGGTGGGGTCCTTGAGGACTGTTATTATTATTATTATTATTATGCTTTAGACAGGAGTGCTGAAATTATCAGAAGGTTTGGGTGAAAGAAAAAAGTCTCTCACCTGCTCTAAGGACTTATGAGTGAGTGCTTTTACACTCTTGTATAACTTTGTACTTTTAACATTTAGTGTTGGCGGAACCTAATAAGACAGCCTAAAGGTGCAGTTTGAAAAGGTGGCTATTAACAGTAATCCTGAAGCACTACCAATTTCCCAACAGCTACAGCCATTTGCTCTGAATGTTTCAGGGTGTTCTGCATTTTGCCTGAAGAAAATCTGTCTGGCTAGTGTTATAATATTCTGATTGTTGTCCTCTGTGAAAACAAAGAAGACACAAAGAAGAGAGAAAAGAGTGAGAAAGAAAAGGTGAAAAAGACTGAGCCAGGAGAAAACAAACTGGGCTGGAGCATTTATTTACACTCAGCTTCTCAATTGAGTCAAATAGGCCACTTTAACAAGGCTGACATTTTAACTGTATGAGCTACGGAAAGCCGAGGGTCCCTCTGCAGGATGCAGGTAACCGTGGGTGACTGCACATGCACCAAAATGTGCACATGAGAACACTCCCATGTTACACAGGGTTGTGTGCGTTTCTCCATTTATGTATAAGGATGCGCACGTGTTTCTTTGCAAGTCAGTTTGTGCGCTTGCACACGTGTCTTGTCATATTTTAGTGAGTGCTCTCAGTCCTCCATCCTCCTCTGTGGCAGCATTTGTCTAAACAGAACAATCTGGAAAGCTTCAGCGGCCGGCCCTGGAATGTTAACAGGCTGCGTCGTAACATTACACCTAAAGGAGTGAGTGGGTGTCTGCAAGTGTGAGCGCGAGAATGAGTGAAGGAGGCAGAAAGAGAGGGAGGGAGTGATAGGAAGTTGGAGTGTGAGAGCGGGTGTAGGTGAGTGATAGAAAGAGATTGACTTGATGGAGACAGGGAGATGGAAAGTGAAGGTTTGGTTTCCCTTGTGTGTTTGTGTGTGCATGCTGAGAGGATTACTGTGCTGAGGAGCGCAGGGAGACCGTCTCTGTGGTAATGTTTTATGCAGCTAATAAACCCTCATGGCTGAAAGGATGTAACTGTATCCACGCCAGGTGAAAACCATTTCTCATGCTTTTGTGCTCAGATGTTAGTGAACACACAAATTCCTGCGTGTGTATGTGCGCCTGTCTGTTCAGCTGTGTTTGTGCCTATAAATATATGCATGCATGTTTTGTTTATTGTATATCTTCATGTGTAAAACCATGTGAGAAGCTGGATAAAAGCTTGATGCTCGGGGGATCTTTGTGAACATGTAGGCTGTGTGTTTTAGGTTTTAACACAGAGCACAGAAGATCAGTTTACTGGAGTAGAGAGAATAAATGAAAGTACAGTATGTAAGCAGTAGGGTGAGGTGGTTCAGTGATTTAGTGGTTTTTTGTTTTGTTTTGTGGGGGGGTCCTCTGATTTTAGGCATGTAGTATAAAGTACTAATTGTAAAGCCCCTTGTGACAAATCGGTCATTTGTGATACTGGGCTATAAAAACTGACCTGACTGAGTTCACTGGGTTTAGACTGAGAGGTGAAGCAGTGTAACATTAACACTAATATTTCTGTAGCAAACATATTGAGGAAGGTTCAGATGAAGTAGTTACACAAAAGACGTGTTAACTTTACATCCACATCTACACCATCTTACCTTTTTATATTTCGGCACACTGGCTTCATTTTCATGTTTTGTCTCAGCTGTTTTATTTATTTATTTTTTTGTCTCCTTGTCTAATTCTCTGTGGATTGTAGATGAATTTAGTTTATAAGCCCATTTCTTCTAAGAACCTTTAAAATCAGATGACAGAGACAGAATGTTACTGAATGTACCTTAACAGTTGTACAATAAGTCTTTCAAATTCTGAACAAGACACATTCTGGGAGGTGGAGGAACCAGGAGCTACAGGCTGTGATTCCACAGATGCTGCAGAAAACTTTGCAAATAGTGGCTTCAGAAAGTATTCAGGAAGTATAAAATGTGGTCTGAATACTTGGTGAAGCCACTGTGTTTTTCGTCCTAGTTTCTCATTGATGAAATTGACACTGATCCACAAGAATAATCCAAAAATTATGACAAGATGGAAGCAATTGTGTTGGTCAAAAGGACACCCACCCCCCCCACCCCCACGTTCATGCAATCACTATTAAAATCAGTTTGTTGTGTTTATTCCAGCAACTGTAAATGTTTCCAATCCCACAAACAAAAAATTTCAACTATGTGACTACGAAGTGTCACATGTAGGACACAAGACATTTACCTTTAACTGGACGAGTTGTTGTGAACCTGTCAGACTTGTTTATGTTCCCCCAGTCTCTCTCTCTTTCTGGACTTTGTCATCGCCCTGTTTGTGTGTAAATGCATGTCTAAATGTTTGTGATGAGAACAAGTGAGAGGTCTTATAAATGCCGATGCATATCCACAAACTCGCACACAGAAGACAGTTGACTTTCCACTCAGACCACAGGGGAGAGTTTCATTCCTTGCAGCCTCTACAGAGACGTTTTGTAGCCTATCATCAGCATGAATAAGGCAGCACTGGTTAGAAAAAGTGTAAGAAGTTTAAGGCTAAGTTTCTTTTATTATTATTTTGGTCGGTCAGGCCTTTATCACATTACAACATTCATTCAAGTGAATAATGAAGAACTCACAATTGCTACAGAGCTCAAAATGAAATGACACAGAGAATAATGTCACACATTGCTCGGGAGCTTATTTGCATTTCAGAATCGCCTCACAAAGCAGAGCTGTGATTGTCACCTCGCTCTGGAAAATTAATTAAGCCCCTGTTGACTAGTAAGATTGTTTCTCGGTGTCATCAGTGCTTTTAAATGCTTGTTTGAATCCAGCGCTCTTAGTTCTCTCATGAAGATAGCGTGTAAACTGTTTCCCCATGAAGACAATGTTCTGTAAGAGTATGTGCATGTGTGAGTGCAGTTGAATAATGTTTAAAATGCTTTCTGGAGCCCACTCGAATGCTTTTGTGCTCCAAGGATTAGTTCAATATCAGTTTCCATAAGAAAAAGTTGCGGCTGCTGCCAGAGGCTTTTCATTGTAGCACACACCAAAAATGTGGTTTGGCACAAATCAAGAGGCTGTGTCACTGGTTTTGCCCAAATTCACTAACCCCTCCCCCTAATCACAAAGGCTTTTCATACAAAACCACACACTTGGCGCTTATAGCGGAACCACATTGAAACTGTCAACAAAACAATATCCGAACCTCAAACGACACTCTGATCTTTTTCTGTAACTTTATTGTTCTTTTTCTTCAAGTGTTTATTTATCTCTTAATTGGCCACGCGCCCATATACTGTAACAACAGTTTTTTTCTTGTCTTTCATGTGTTCATACACATTGACAGACACACACCAGCATTGTCAATCTTTTTGATAACCTTGCATGGTAATATTTACTATTCACAGTAGCATCTTACCATTGTTACAGTATGCTGTCTGTTATTTGGAATACATCCATCCATTATCTATACCGCTTATTCCTGAACAGGATTGTGACATTGGACAAGAAGGCAGGGTCCACCCTGGACAGGTCACCAGTCTATCACAGGGCTGACAATTAGAGACAGACAACCACACACACTCACACTCACTACTACGGGCGATTTAGAGTCACCAGTCAACCTAAGATGCATGTCTTTGGACTGCGGGAGTGAGGCGGAGCACTCGGAGAGAACCCACGCAGGCACAGGGAGAACATGCAGACTCCACACAGAAAGGCACCGAGTCGACCCAGAGCCTTCTTAGTATATGGAATACAATGTAAGAAAATATGATTTCACACCAACTACATTCTCTTTTGTACGGAAGAGTATTAGGGCCACTGCATACATTTTTTTTTAAAATTCTGACTGTAATCTCAGAATTCTGACTTTATTCTTAGAATTCTGATTTTAATCTCAGAAATCTGACTAAAGTCAGAATTTAAAAAAAAAATTATGCTGTGGCCCTAATACTCTTCCGTACTTTTGTTCTGGTTTAAATAAAGATGATTTTGTATTATGAACATTTGGTAAGTGACAGTTTAAACAATTATTTAGTGAAATGAAAGTCTTACTTTTTAGGTCAATTCATTCAAATGACTGTTTACAAAGCATGCCCTGTAAAAAGAGGCGAGGCCATTGCACATTCTATTTTTCTTCTTAGCTCAGCTCTACACATCTTGAAATCATAGGAACATCACATTGTCTTACTTTTGGTATTGGTAAACTAGGCAAAATGGCATTAGCAGTAAGGGGCTAATAAAAGGGCTACCGTTAAACAACAGACCCATCTTTTCACGTCAGCGCTTGGAAGTGGTTTCTTTGATGCTGCACATTACAAACTGGAAATGAGCTATTTTATTTAACAATATCAAATTAAATAACATTTTAAGTCAGGGATATCATTTATTTTTCAATTATATGTCAGACAGGAGATTGTGTTTCGGTTTCATAGGCCATACATGCAAACTGCTAACTCTATAAGCCTCCCATAACACGAGTTCCGTGCTTCTGAGAAGTTGCTATGATGCAAAACCGCAAACTGAGGCTGCTAAAAGGACAGTGTGTGCTTTTGTGTGTTTGTGAGTCAGCAGACGGGTCTGGAAACCAAGCTAGTGAAGTCAGTGGAGGCAGCAGGAGCGTCTGAACTAACAGTGAAGAAGCAGCCCATGTCTGATTAGTGTGGCCACTGTGGGCTATGAATCAACATCCAATCTGGAACGAAATGTTAACCAACTCCACTTAAATTATACTGAAGAAATTTTGCACCAAATCATGAAATACTGTTTCTGTTACTTGTACTCCCATGGCTGAATCATTTTTATAGCTTTAGGGAAACATCCACAGTCTCTCAAAGACCAGCAAACACAGAGTCTGAGAACAAACCAAATCGGCCATGAAGAACACAGCTAATCCTCATCCTGCTGCACCCTTTATCCATTTTAACTCCTTGATCCATGCATAACTCCCTCGTTCGCTCTCCAAACCACTGCCTGGACAACAACACAGCCACTGATTAAGTGACTCTAATGCATGCTGGATATAAGACAGATCATTCAAGTGTCTGGCAAAACCACCTCAACTTCTACTTGTTTGCATAGATTTACTCTTTAAACGCATCCACCCGACTATTTGTTCCCGTAGAATTCTTAGGGCTCCATTTTCCCCTCTACTAAACTTGTGTCTACACTCCAGGTGTAAGGCACATACAGGCATGTTCAACAATGTTTTGCAAGTTTTGGTGACCACAGATGCAGCACACTTTTGTTCATAGCCAGACATTGTGGAGGAGAGGAATACATTATTATAGGGAGGGATACTGTACATGGTGAGCAGGTGGATTTAGTTCTGTCCAATCAAACCTACCAACCCAGGGATTCCTCCCCCCGAACACCTGCTAACTGTGAGCGACAGTACCAGCCCACGCCCTCTGGGTGTATCACTGTCCGTGTGCGTGTACAGTCCATGGCACATTCCCTGGCTCTCCCAGCACGCTACAATACATTTGGGTACCCAATCTCATACTTCCCAGCCTATGCGCTTGTCAGGAAAATTGCAAATGCACCTTTGATTGTGATAAGAGGTGGTCTGAGCAGGTGTCATCACTATTTTGGGTCAAAACCAGCACCAAAATTCCACTGTGCAGCCTAATTAGCATACACACAACTGTGCCTCCTACCACCTTAGTGCAACACATTCATTCATGGAGGGAAAATATCAAACACACCAATGAGCAAAAAAAAAACATCACTAACTGCATAACGATTGCAAGTGGGAGAAAAATAGAGCCCTTAGTGTTCTGTTAAGAAAAAAGCTGACCTGACACAGAGAGAGAGCCAAAGGACAGATACAGGGAGACAGACGGAGAGAAGAAAGTGGGTGACATTTGGAGGGTCCTGACCTGATCAAGCCCTCTCTCACTTCTCCCTTGGTCTTCTATCTACCCTTCCTGCTCCACTGTAGCTTTTCAGAGGATAAAATGAGCTTTAGGAGAGAATCTGTCCACCAGTTCCTTGTGCCAGCACACAGCACTCAGTCATCAGAAGATCAGCTTATGGCACCGCTAACAATCTGGTAGCAAATGAATCTGTAGAACAGACTGGCCATCTGAAGTAGTGGGAGCAGAGGAGTGCTCTGGTAAATGGTCTTATACTTGTACAGCACTTTTCTGTGCATTGTAGGACACTCGTGCTTTCACACTCCCAAGCACTCACACATTCACGCACCAGTGACATCAGTGTTTTGCTCAGGGACACTTCGACATGTGGGCTGGACAAGCTGGTAATCAAACCGCTAATCTTCCGGGTTAAACTATCATGAGAATATTGCTTTTAGGTGTAATGGCATTGTGGGGACAATGCTATCTAGTGGCTAAGAATATTTTACCATACATTTTCAATGTTATGCCTTTTTGTTGCCTTGTCTCCACAGTCTCTTCCTGCTCATAAAAAGGAGAATTCCCTCAGACATCGTATGTCACATCTAGTATAGAGTGGAACTCTGTTTAGTCATGAATATTTTGGTTCTAGGTCACATGAAATACTTACTGTGTGTCATCAGGGGGGTTCTACTGACTGCGGTAAAACCTCCACCAAGAAATAGCCCTGAAAGTATTTCTGGGAAAAAGTGATTGGAATGCAAAAGTCAGATGAAACCTCATAAAAAATAAAGTCTCCATCATATTCACAATCTCTGCTGGAAGCCCATATGTTTAATTAAGAAGGAGGAATGGCCTGAACTAACACAGTGACAGGTATGTTCTTAAAGGCAAACCAAGTAAAAGAAGAGAAAGAAAGAGATGCTTGACTGAAATTATGAACTAAAATTATATTATAGTTCATAATTTCAGAATTGGCATCAAATTAAACCCACACAGTGATTTATTATCACTTGTTTCTTAATAAAACTAATAAAGGCAGAGGAGATGATAGATTGGTGGTCAAACTGCATAACACAGAGAAACATAAACAAGTGTGCAATATCCTTTTCTTGCCACTTATCTTCATCTTTCATTCTCCTGTCAGCTTTGAGCTCTCTGTCCCCGTGTGCCCCCTCTGCTGAGAAAACCACTCTCTGTCTCCTTCAGCTGTCATCCCTTTCTCCTCTTTTGCTTTCCTAAAGTCTCCATTCTTGTCCCTTGATTGCTTCGCTGTGAAAAGTCTGGCCTTAATCATTCCTCCTATTTCACACATATCTATCCCTTTTCTGCAACAAAACCTGCCACGGCTGTTAGTCCGCAGCTTCTTTCCTAACGTACTGCCCTGCAGAAAAATTAGCTGAGTGACTCGACAATCTGTGGGTCCCACAGATAAAGACGGAGACTTTGAGTCTTTTGTGTTAACTGAAGCTAAACATGTACAGGATATATAGGTGTATGGAAGTTGATACGTCACTCCCTTTCACTCTCCCTTCTCCTGCTTCCTTCCCTTGAGCGATATGAACACAAATCCTCAGCTACAGAGTCCATTAGCTCAGACAGGGATTGTGTTAAGAGGGAGATGTATTTCTGGAAGATGATAATTGCTCATGTCATGCTGGTCCCATCCCTGTGACTGACTGTAACTGGCTGCATTTTATGGGTGTGTGTATACCGCATATAGGCTGAAAGCTCCCCACAGCTGGAGGTGTGTGTGTTTGTGCAGAGGTGACTTTAACACAAGAGCTTTTACTTAATCAAGAACAGAATCTTTCCCTTCCTGTAGTTCTTTCTATCCGTCCATACGATTGTAAAGTAAGTCTATTTAAATTTTCTGAATTAAGGCCCTCAGGCTCCACACAGCCTAACCAAGACTTTACCAATCTGGTTAGTAGATCATGTTTAGGTCTGAGCATCACCTTAAAACATAAACTCTGGCAAGAAAGGCCTCAAACCATGTTTCTCACCTCTCACCTAGACCTTCACCCTGCTAGGTAGAGCTTTATTATGTGGGGAGTCACGGTCAGCGCCGCTGGAAGACAAAACAGAAGAATATTATACAAAAACCCCATGAAAACTGTACCTTTTACCTTGTGTACCTTGGTCATTTGTTTGTTTTTTATTTTTAAAGTACTGCTAAAGCTCTACTGGTAGAACACAGTGTAGCTGTCTCATGAAAAAATAATGTCTTTTTAAAATTAAAGGCAGCCACTAACATGAGAAAGAGGAATTCATGCTGGTACCAGACTCTGCTGCATTGTGACTGGACGACTGAGGATACAACAGACATGAATCATATTATCAGATACACTCTCAGGGCCCACAGGTTCTGTTTTTCTTAATGTTTTTTTGTTTGTTTGTTTAAAATAGAGTCAACATTAAAGCGATGGCACAAAACAAGGGGGGAGCGATGGGGAACAACATAAAACAAAGGTCCCTGGTTACATGTGAACCTTGATGGTCAGCCCCAAGGGAACAGCATTTTCAACAGATTTAAAAAGTTTAGAAAGATGCATGGTAAGCAGAAAAACAAAACAAAACAAAACTTAAAGGGTGACAGAACAATGTAAATAAAAACAGATGCTAATGCTAATATTAATGGAAAGTTCTGTTCTGTGGCAAAAGGGATAAAGATGAAAGAAAAGCAGACAATTTCTAATGTGAATAAGAGACCTCACTTCCTTTTTAAGGGAAAAGCAGCTCTCACAGCTTTTCCTTCTCTGATTAGTGTCCGTTCTCGTCCTGGTTTCCTGAAGAACACATGCACAGGTGTTGGACTTTGTGTGTATACACATAGTGACAGCATTTACTACAAGTCTTTCTAAGTGAAGATGAGTATGGCGATTACATATAAAATGCAATTCCTTTTGGACTTAAACCTACTCTACCTAATTTATTTTCAGCTGCTAGAGGATCTAGCACACAGTCACCCCCATAAAGGACTAATAAATAATCTGTGACAACTTTTAAAAATAAAATAAAGGACTTAATCTATATATTGACAAGTCTGCCATTATGAGTGACACACAACCACTTTGAAGAACCGGTCCAACATCGACACTGCTATACTGTATGAGGACTGAAGAAGTTATATTAAAATTGTCTTGCACTTTTTGTGGCATGTTCAGTTACTTTAAAAAACATATAATATACATTAAAAGGAATCTTAAAAAAGCAGCTGTTTCTCAAATCATAATTGAAGTTTTGGTTATGGAAAAAGCCCAGCAGAAAACGTTTTCCTGTGTTTGTGTGATCACTAAGGAAACCACAGGAAGTTGTGGCGTGCTCCTCCAGGTTCAGGTTCACAGCCACTTCAGCTTCCTTATACGAACAGAGTGACAACTTTACTAGTTTTTGTGTGTGGCTCTACATTAGTGCTTTACTATTCTATGTGTTTGCTTTGTGTTGACAGCACAGTACAGTACATATGTGGCAGAATGTGCATGCGTATGAGTTCTGTTTATAACTCCTGTTTTCTTCTGCCCTGGAAGTCTTAGGTTGGACTCACATTATGAGACAGTGCTGACAAGAAGATGAACCAGAGCTGCACACACATACTCAAGAATCCCACCCAATGTGGTCCGGCAATGTGGACTGAGTCTGGCACACAAAAGCCGGCCCTGTCACCCTGTCAGTGGCAAGAGGGATGTAGCAAGAGAAACAGAGTGACTTTGTGCACTAGCAAAATGCCTCAAGGTTTGTGTGTGTGTGTGTGTGAGAGATGGGAAAAGGGAAACAGCTGCCAGTGGAGCTTACAACAAGTCATTACTGTGCACAGGGGACAAAGGAAATATAATTTTACACACAAACACTTAATAGGACACACTGTGTTCTTAATACACTGTTTATGATCCTGCCAGGATGTGAATCATAGGACTCACACACACATGCGCACGCATACACAAAAGAGAATTTGCTGTGATCAACACTTCCTTTTCTGCTCTCTGTGCATTTTGTATGCGGTCATTGGCTCACACTTTGTCGCAGCCGAGGTAAAGCTATATCTACATATCAAAATATTCATTTACTCAAGAACAGCGGCTCCTATGCTGGATGTCGTTCCCTCTGACAGACTTGTGACACGTTGAACACAACTAGAAAGAGGACAACACTTATTTCTTACACTTCATTCTAATACTGACATTATTTCTTGTTAAATTACTAGATCTTTTGGGCCTAAATCATTTAAGGTTAAGGATAATCACCTTTATTGGCCAAGTATGTTACACACAAGGAATTTGTTTCCGGTAGAGAACTCTGCGTTGATCTGTCTTTGAAATAAACTTTCATAGAGATTTCTCAGAAAACCACTGAAACAGCATGTGTAGGGTTTCCCCTATTTTTATGACGTGCACACAAAGTGTTGAATGGAGTCAGAATTTGATGGCTTAAGGAAAATCTGACATTTGGCCTTGTGTTTCACTTCTGCATATCAGGGCGGATTTATAGAGAACTGAATTGAAACTGAAACTGAACCACAAGTTTCAGGCAGTAATTAGTTAAACTCACTATGGCTCTAGTAATAGTATAAACTAGTACTACCATGTAAATAAAAAGGCACACAAACATAAACTAGTACTACCATGTAAATAAAAACAAAACAATGTGATCCGTTCTTGTCACATTTGAGTCATGACTCCTCAATTTTCAAGACAATAATTCATGAGGAGTTTGGAAGGTCTGGCAGTGCCAAGGTCAGCCCTCAAACACAGTGTGTACATGAAAAGCAATCAGAAGTCATGGGAACAAAAAGCAGCCTGCCAGGCAGCCAATAATAGCTACAACTGAACAGTACCTTGCCAAGTACACACACACATACGCACGTCCAGAAACTGGCAGCCTGTCATAATAGGAAATCCTAATTACAGTGGCTTCCAATTCTTATTAAAACTACTAATAATAACTGCTAATAATGACAGCATGCCAAACCTGCCCAGGGGAGGGAGGTTGGAGCAATTACACAGTCAGTCAGTGACTACTTCATACAGTCAGTCAGTGAGTCAACCAGGCTGTTTGACAGTCTCCCAAACACAGCATCAGTCAAAAATGGTACCAGCACAAGGCCACTCAGTCAGCGAGTCTGTCTAAAAACCTACAAAGTTACTGTGGGATTAGTTATAATCTGAACAGATTACATGTCAAAGTAATATTATTTGGCTGTGACCACTAGAAGACAATGTCTCACAGATGATCTGTATTTCCTATATTTTATATACACTGAAAAAAAGGATTTGTTGGATTTACTTGATCGTAATGTGTACATTGTTTTTTTTTTGTTGGACTCTGGTTATATGGACTATTGCTTCACTGCCTCCTGTTTTTAGTTTATTACATTCTTTTTTCTAATTGTTTGTTAGTTACTTATGTTACTTATGTTCTCAGTTTCATTGTGTTGTTCCCTGACGGTGCTGTTTTGTTTGATGTTTCTCTTTGTGTTATGTTTAGTCAGCTTTGAGCTTTCTTGGGTTCTTGTGTACGGTTGGTTGTAATCATTTGTTTTTGTAGTCTGTTCATATTAAACCTAGTTTCATTATCTATCTTCAGCCTACATTTGGGTCTTCCTGTAGCTAACCGTAACAGTAGTGCTGCCCACAAGCTGTGTGATGTGTAAAACCGCTGTACTGCTATAAGCTAGATGGCAGTGAGCTAATGGGCAACTGTGCTGTAGGGTGAATATTTACTTTCTTAGTTTGCTGGATGCTCAAATTTCTTCATTAGTCACTCGTTTGGACATTCTGCTATTTCAAACTGGAAACATGCAGCACATTTGGACTTCTAGGAAGTGGGCTGTGAGAACCTTTAGGAATCCTGCAAACTGTAAGGACAAGCAAAGTGATACATTAAACTTAATGCTGCTGAGATCTGCAAAGTCTGCTTAGGATTTCTCAGTGAGTCTTTCATTTCACAATGCAGTGGCAAAAATCACAAGTTATCATTTCACAGTGATTTACTGAGCCAGCAAGCTTCTCACTCTTTCAACCAACCATCCAAACAGCTAAAAAACGGCTATGGATTCAAAAGTTTATCAGCCAGATGAGTCGTTCAATCCCTTTTTCCATTTGCTCCATTTTTATCCAGACTGCAAGAAGAGCCCAGAAGTACACTGCAATTAATCTGTAACTAATTTAAGTTTTGACATGGATTAACACAAAGGCCAGACTTAAACAGACATTATAATCAAAATACTAAAGGCAGAAAACACACACACTTTGTAAATCCATACTGAGCATTGCACACAAAATGAACTTTGGCAGTGACTCAGGGGAATTTAATTACTTTCCTTTCCTGCTCCCCATTGGCTGAGAGGTCTGGGGTATGCTAATTAAGCTTGGAATGATAAATCATTCCTTTGGTCTCTGTGTCTCATTACTACTAACTTCTCTGATTGCAGCCAGAGTCCAGCGCCCACAGTGTCTGATAAATAAGAAAGCACCTTAAGCCACAGACTGTGGCTAAATGCTTATTAACTGGGGGATGTGACCTAGCAGTGCAGTGGCACTAAGCCAGAAAAGCTCCAAAAACTTTGTGCTGCAATCAGTGTACCTTATCTCCTTTTTCTAATTGATAATTAGTCTTACATTAATTTGGGGCCAACATTTATCTCTTATCACAAAGGTACAGTTTATCAGCTGCTTAAATGATGGACTAAATTGGATCGGCAATGTTAATGACTCACCTTGCAAAGTACGGGGGACATCAGGGAAATGATTTCTCCTGACTCATGTTGAATTAACCTTAGCAGATGTGCTGGACATGTATGGGAGCTTAAAACAGAAGCATGTTTAAAAAGCATGACATCTTTGGCCAAAGATGTTTTAAATGGACATTTTAATGCAAAAAAGATGTTATATATAAATATAAAATGCAGGAAACAATAATAGAAATCATTGCTGTTCTTACACTATAAAATGAGATTTTTTTTTGATAAAAGCGGTATAATAAAATGGTATATTTTAAAGACAGAGAGGTTATTAGTTGGTTCCTTCATACACTGTTCTCTGTAAAGGAAGGAACAGGAGTCCTGTTCATAAAGAGGATTCTGGTTAGTACCTTCATCTTGTGCAACTCATACTGTGCTGCCAAAAAAGCCATGCTTACAGGATGTTTGATATGTGTAACCATGCTACACACCTGTCCCAATGTTTTTTTTTTTGTATTTTTCATTTCAGTTTTAGAAGAAGTAGCGTAAAACAGTTGTTTGATGTAAATTGCATAGGTAAAAGTGAGAAAAACTGAAAATCTAATCTAAATTAGTGTATGCAGTGTGCCGCTTTCCTGCTGTAGCATGGTAACAGTAGCCAAACACTCTGTGGCTCGGGTGTACCCAACAGACAATATCAACTCTCATTAAAAAGAAATACACAGACAATAAATGTTTGTGAAAAGTTACATACATGTGAATTATGTACTAATATCAAAAATACACTTTCATGTCATGTTATACTGTGGCTAAAGAAGCTCCACCAGGCACTGATCCAGCAGACAGCTTCCAACTTTGCTTTCTGTTCGTTCTCTCTCGAAGGAGTGCAGTACATTTTTTTTAATGACAACACTAAAATCATCCATGTGACCCCAGCAGATCATTTTCTCTCATGCTCTGTGCTCATTCTTTAACATGCAGAGCACTGTCATAGGATTACCTAAAGTAATAACACTGAGAATGTGGTAATGAACAGAACTTTGTTTGGCATACTGACTACAGATTCTCATCACCCAGAAGGTCCTGGGAGAATAAAACAACTTCAGTCTACAACGTTAGCAGCAAGCAAAGGAATGACCTAAAGGAGCACATCGTCACTGTCGGGCAGAAACTTCGTATCTCCAAAACGGCTACTTTTTAGGAGCTGAAAAACCCCGTGTATCTAAAATAATTCAACATCACGCCGTCAAAGTTGATACTGTGTGTTTATGCCTGCATGTGTCATTATACAAAATTAGCATTTTACCTAAATCAAATGAGGTTATGAGGTTTGAGGTTTTGCCGACAGTTTCAGGATCCAATGGAGTTACGAGATTTAGTCACAAGCCTTTCTTAATGTTTTTCATTGGTTACATGTTTGTAAAACCCACAGACAGACAAAGAGTGATCAATAGCATTGATTTACTGAAAATACCTGACAAAATATGAACATACAAGGTTTCTGCCCGACAGCGATGGTACAAATTATTTTAGTGCTGACTCTATAACAGGTGAGTTATAGAGTCAGCCACAAGGACAATCTCCTAAAAATGTTTTATCACTATATTTACTGTAGTAAAACCTTGACAGTTAGATTTTGAAGTTTAATTTCTGTACTTCGAGCAAAAAGTGATAATAGCATAAACAAATGTTTGGTAAATAAATCCCAAAGTCTCTACAGTCAACACAAGCCCACTCCTGTAACCCTTCTCCTACTGCAGAGCAACTGCCGCCCAAATATTTATGAGCTCTCATACTTTCCTCTGCTCTTGTCTTCATACATCAGTCTGAATCACACAGGCACTGCATTTGTTTATACCATTTCTTCCACCTCCATCAGTACCTTCAGTCTATTACTAATTTTTAATCAATCTTTATGTAAATCCTTCTTTCTTGTTTCATGTTTTCCTTCTTGCTTCACTACACCTTCCTATTCTTGCTCTGGTCCTTTCTTTCTACCTGCCTTTCTCCTTATTCCTCTTTCTAATCAAACTCCAAACAAGCAAATGAAATGGTTTCGAGACAGCATCTGCTTCACATTCTTTTGCATGGGTTTCAGTCAAATTACTCTCAACATTCACTTTAGTGGTATTTCATCCTCAGTCTTATTAACATAAATGCAATTCACCAACTCTTGAAATGTCATTTAAACATTTAATCTCTGTTGAAGTTAATACTGCTGGGCTTTGTGGAATGAAACAGAAATGTTAAGCTAGATTCTAACTCTTAGTTACACTTAATTGATGGTTTAGTAAGTGGCTAAATGGATATACAGTAAGGTGCAGCACTGAGAAGAGCACTCTGGCACATAATCCATGTTTCAACAGGACTTGTGTGCACTTCAGCGCACGGTGATGCCTACACCACCAGGTCACAGAGATAGATGTGCAGTGAACATCCTTCACATTCAAACTACAGCACATGACACACAGACAGTAGGGAGACACAGAGGCTGGTACAGCTCTACAGCTGGTCACACCTGCTCCCAAAACTGCCTGGTTTAATTAACAGTATGGACATCTACACATGAAACAGCTATGCTCCAGCACGTTCAGCCTGACAGTGACACAAGCACTTGTACAAAGACAGCACATTGCACTGGTTTGATATATTGTATGAAATAAACTGTTCTGCCATTATCGCAAGTTTGCTCAATTTTACATTGCTGTCCCTTAATTTCAAGCACCGTTATTTCAGGTGTGCTCTCCCCAGTAATTTAGTTGTTTTAAAAGGGAGATGTCTGAACCAAATGCAGTCTTAATACTAGGAGTCACTCCCGGTAGAGAAAAAGGCAGCTTTAGTTTGTGTATTGTCTATTTGTCTTCTTCACAACAGAGTTTCTTACAGAATGTCAAAGTTCATAGGCTGACATTCACATTCTGATGAGACTTTACAAAATGTGGGTGTCAGCTTTTCTTTTTTTTAAGCAAAGGATTATCTTTGAATTGGATATGTAATAAAAAACCAGAAAGTGATCATAAACTCCAGAGATGCTGAGATGATTCAGTCAGCACAGGAAGACTTCATGGATTAGGTACTGTCACAATGTAATCCATGCAAGTTTATCATACATTCAAGTGGAGGTCATTTCAAATAAAGTTTAGTATTGAAAGCTGAACTTGAGCCCCATAATAGGCCTGAAATGAATATGAATGAATGGAAATGGGAGATTCAGTACTTCCAGCTAATAAAAATGAAATGCAATCATAGCATTATTAAAATCAGATTATTACACTCACATAACTTATACACTGCTCTATTGTACTATAATGTAATTATTAAAAAAGGTTTTGAGAATTCAATGACAAAACAAACCCTGATCATTAGGACACTGTACTCATAAAGATGGGTATACGTAGTGGTGTGTTCCCTGCTTGGCCTCAAAGTGAGCACTTCATTTGCTGTGTTCATTTGGCACGGTTGGATTTACAGTCTTACAGAGCAAATAATGATATCTTCAGATTAACCTGTTGCTGTCACAGTGAGTGTGCAGAGCTGTATGTATGCCTTCAGTGGCTTCATTTAAATAGATCCAATTACTTTTGTGCCTCTGACTGATTCTTGAAAGACATGACTTAAGGGTAAAACAAAAAAAAAAGAAGAAGAAGAAGCTAATTTTATGATCTGGGAAGACTTGAAGCAATTTAAATGATTTTAAGCGTCATGCCGGCCACACTATAATTAACCTCTTCTACCCTGCTTGTCTGTGTATTACCGTACTGTACACTTCAAACAGCACAGACAATGTTTGATAATGAAGTTGATTCAAATCACACCATAAGAGGTTACTTTTGGAGTACCCAAATCAGAAGAGCTGCTCTTTTTCATCTCTGGACCTGATTTATCTACACAACCACAGTCATGGCGCTCTTCTGTCTTGGCTTGGTTTGGTGTTGCTGTCTTCTTCCTTTGTCCCCAGTATAGCCATATTGGTCTGGACTGGGTTCCACCTGGTGCCTGTAATCAAACATGTCCTCATGTTTGTAATATTATTTAAAATCTACTATTATTATTAAAATTAAACTGTAAACAGCATTTATCAAAGACAACAACATACTTCAGACTATGATGGAACATAGTGCTTTTGTTGTAACTATAGCACTTGTATCAAACACTCTTCAGAAGTTAAAGCTTATGAACTGAGTCATTTATGAAACAAAAGAGACTTTACCTGGGACTGTCTGCATCTGCAACACGCCCCTACCTGTAGCCTCCACCCCCAGTTCCATGTGTCATAGTGTCATACCGTAGTCCACGAAGAGGAGGGGTGGGAGACGGGGGCACATCTTGCCGCAAGGGCCCTCTCTGCTGGGAGCTACAACCAAATCAAGACAAGGTGTGGGAATGCTAGGAGCAGAAAACAAGCATGGCGACAATACTAGGAGCAGACAGACAAACAAAGGACTCTGACTACGCTGTAAATCTGATGCTCTGTGTACAGCATCGTGTGGTACAGACACACTGCAGCTTCCTTGCTTTTAGTTACCTTGGGTGGGTGTAGTAGCCATGGTCAATGCTGCGAGGGTCACCTGGCCGTGGGTATGGCTGGCCAGGTGCGTAGCCAGAGTAAGATGGCCCAGACTGGGAGTTGAGGTTAGGGTAGGATGGGGACTGAGGGTAACCCTGTTGGGCCTGGGGAGGTCCGGGGTAATGACCGGACCAAGGCTGCATGGGGTAGTCAGCTGGATCCAACGGACCCCGTCTGGAGAAGACAATGGCATGATTTTGCAACAAATGATGGTGTACAAAAACACAAAGAAACCTATTGAGTTTGTAAATTTAAGAAAATAATACCTTTTATTTTGCTTGCACAAAATATAAATGGTTGTATGACAATAAAGGCCCATTCACTCGCTTAACAGAATGCACACACACACATACACATTTCCTTTATCCCTCCCAGTGTGATGCCATTCAGTAAATCACATCATGGCAAGTGCAAAAGGACAACACGTTTCTAAAGCCATTTAGTCAATGATTCAAGTTCCCTGGTTGGGGTATATCCACCCCATGGTCAATGGGAAGGAAGAGGGATGGACATTTTGCTATTGTTTTCATATAATGCTACCTGAACAGCGCTAGCAGGATAACTACAGTAAATGAACCCATAAAATGACATAATGTAAGGAAGGGCAATCAGTGAAACAAAGCATGGTTTGCCTGCATTTCACCACCACAGAGATGAAGTTGTAACTTCTCACTGCCTGAAATCACTCACAAAACATAAATCATCAAGTAATTGCTAGCACCATAAACATTACACTTTGTTTTTGTTTGGTTCATGATGTTCCTTTCATGTCTTTTAATGAGAAAATATCAGTGAATTTTAATACTGCACTTACTGCTAGCTTCTCTGGGTGAAATATTCATGAAAATCTGCTAAATCAATTTGTTAGGGAATTAGAGAGAACGGGAGGGAGAGGCCCACACACAGCCCAGAGTCCGTCTCAGCCAAAGATCACATGGCGACAGAATGTAGGTGACATGTAGTTACCGTGCACGCAAACACACACACACACACACACACACTTAGTTGCAGTAATCCAGTCCCGTCCTGTTAATAGATATCAATGTCTTATGTCCATGTGTCGTCCACATTCCTACCATTGTGAGGTATCAATTTTATCTCTCTGTCTTTCTGTCTCTTCTCACTTGTCTACATTTGTTTTAAATGATTTTAAACAATGTTCAAGTCACAATCCATCATTTTTTGAATTAAAGACTGGATAAATGCGACTTTACTGTAAACCTGTTCATGTATTTTAAAAATCCGATTTTGATTCTATTTGCATTTACTCAACAGCTGGTTTAATATACTTCAAAAATAATGTGCACTGAAGCATGCACTTGTGTTCAAATGCGTTCTGAATCAAGTTAGTCATAATGACACTTAATATCAATATGCATAGTTGAGTAGGTGGGGCTCTACAAGCTCAAGCAATCACAGAGTCGACCTGTCACAATATGTGGAGATGATGTGAATATGCACACAACCACAGAGACAGACTCAGTGTGTGTGTGCGTGTGTGTGTGTATGCTCTATGTAAGTATTTATATATAAATCTGTGTTTGAGTCAGAGTGCTGATGGTCTCCATGCAGATGCCTGTGTGTGTCAGTTTGGGTGGTCAGCGGTAGAAAGTGATTAACTAACTACATGCCCATCATGTTTTGGATGTCTGGTTTTCGTCCTCCTGGCTCCATAACCACCATGAGAGAGAGAGAGAGAGAGAGAGAAAGTGTGTGTGTGTGTGTGTGTGTGTGTTTTTGCATATTAGCGCATTACATTTCGGATTCACTGTCAACTCATCTGTCAACATATGTGTCATATGTCTTCTGGTTTTTGACTTATTCTGATACACGTATTATATGTCACTCTGAGTAAGCATATCAGCTACATGTCTCAACTGTCTCTCCTCCTCACAGCCGTTTTGTCAACTTCTCCTCTGCTACAAAGCCTAACAACATGTCAGTCTGCCAACTGCTCCGTCTGTCCATGTGTCTGCCTGCCCCTCTCTCTCTCATTAGCTGTACGACGAGTCTGCTCGCCAGCCAATCTGCACGGTTTGTTATTCACCTCTGAGCCCGTATCCAGTACCTGGGTCCATATCGGTCGGTCAACCTGTCACTCAGCATTTGGTCCCTGGCCGCAGTAATGTCACCAAGACAGAGATAAGAGCAGCTGAGAGATGATGGAGAGTTGAAGAAGGGAGGGCAGAGAGGAAGAGAGAGATAAAAAGGACAGAAAGAGGCGGGGAAAAGGTGTAGGAGCTGGTATGATAGAGTGAAAGGATAGGAGGAGAAGCAAACAGGTGAGACAGCTACAAAAAAGAAGCAGTAGGCAGTGAGAAAAAAGAAATAATCTGTAAAATCCACATCACCAGCAGAAGAAATCCTTAAATTATACTGTACAGTCAGGGAAAAAAATTATTTGAACCCCAGCTGATTTTGTAAGTTTGTCCACTAACAAAGAAATGATCAGTCTACAATTTCATTGGTAGGTTTATGTGAACAGTGAGAGACACAACAATAACAAAAAAAACAGAAAAATGCATTACAAAAAAAGTTATAAAGTAATTTGTATTTTCATGAATGAAATAAGTATTTGATCCATTTGCAAAACGTGTTTCAGTACTTGGTGGCAAAACCTTTGCTGGCAATCACAGAGGTCACACGTTTCTTGTAGTTGGCCACAAGGTTTGCACACATCTCAGGAGGGATTTTGACCCACTCCTCTTTGC